>NC_059230.1:3103279-3118279 GCF_020615455.1 Coregonus clupeaformis
CCTCGCTCTTTCTCTCTTTCTGTGTCCCTCCCTCTCTACTCTACATCTCTCTCTCCCATTCTTCCTCTCTCTCTCTCAAACTCTCTCTGTCCATGCCTCCTTTCCTCTCTCTCTCTCTCTCTCCACCCCCCCTCTATCTCTCTATCTCCCCCCCCCCTCTCTCTCTCTCCATGCCTCCTATCCCCTCTCTCGCTCCTATTCTTCCGCTCTCTCTCTCTCTCTCTCTCTCTCTCTCTCTCTCTCTCTCTCTCCCCCCTCTCTCTCTCTCCATGCCTCCTATCCCCTCTCTCTCCCATTCTTCCGCTCTCTCTCTCTCTCTCTCTCTCCCCCCTCTCTCTCCCATTCTCTCACCCCCCCTCTCTCTATCTTTCTCTCTCTCTCTATACCTCCTAGCCCCCTCTCTCTAACTCTATGACGAGGCTGACACTGCTTCCACACATAGTAGAGCCCCTGTCTAAGTCCCTCAAGTTCTCATGAACACAAACATGCTTTTGTCTCCTGCTCTTCTGCTCTCTCTTTCTCTCTCCCTGTCCCTCCACCCCTCCCTTCCTCTATTCCAGTGTGTGGAGGTTGGAGAGGGGAGGGAACCTCTGCTGGTCTCCTCTGTCTCTCTCCCTCTCCTCTGTCTCTCTCCCTCTCTCTCCCTCTCCTCTGTCTCTCCTCTGTCTCTCTCCCTCTCTCTCTCTCTCCCTCTCTCTCCCTCTCCTCTCTCTCCCTCTCCTCTCTCTCCCTCTCTCTCCCTCTCTCTCCTCTCTCTCCCTCTCCTCTCTCTCCCTCCCTCCACCCTTCCCTCCCTTCATCCCAGTGTAAGAAGGGTGGAGAAGGGGGATATGGCCGCCTGCCTAGCCCAGGCAGCCCCTCTCCACCGTGACTAAACTCCTAAATCTACCCCCTGGCATCCTTCTGGCCTTGCGCCTGGCAGACCTGGGTTCAAACAGTATTTGAAATAATTCCAAACACTTTGTGCTTGATTGAGTTTGACTGGCTTCATGGATCAATAGAATAGTCTCAAAGCTGTAATCTCCGGCCAATCTGACACTCTAGGCAGGCTAGAGTAAACGCTTAAAGTTATTTGAAATGTTTTTAAATTATTTGAACCTGGCAGCCTAGAGCCTAGTACACCATAGAGACTGTTCATTTGACTAGAGAGCAATGCCACTGTGCTATTATCTATTTTGCAGACTAGACCTACTGTTCTCACACACACACACGCAGGCACATGCTATCAAGCACGCACACACACACACATGCACACACACAATTGTCAAGGAGCTAAAGGATGCAGTGGGTAAAATATGAAGGTAAAACATGCTTCACACACCTGTTGAGACACATTTCTCACTATACACTGAGAGAGGGAGATTAAGCCTTCTCCTTTCACTCTCTTTCTTTCTCTCTCTCTCTTTCTCTCTCTCTCTTTCTCTCTCTCTCACTCTCTCTCTCGGCCTCTCAACCTCTCTTTCTCTTGCTCACGCTCTCTTTCTCTCTCTCTCTCTCTCTCTCTCTCTCTCTCTCTGTCGCTCCACCCCTCTATTACCATGGTTACTCGACCACGTTGGAGGGTGGTCACTCTCAGGGCTCTACAGAGTGAGCATTTCATAAAAATGGTCAGAAGTCAAGTATGGGCACATGTGCAAGTTGGGATTTATAACGAAATAAATACTGCAGTAGCTATTTCTGCTGTTTTGTTTCATATCTGGTAATGCACAAAGAAATACGAATCCTAATGTTATTTCCCACCTCGCGCAGCAACACTGCCTGGCTGGGGGGCTGTGCGTACTGTGAGTGAAGCTCTGAAATATTTGTTTTTAGAAGCAATGCGCACAGGCATAAAAGTTGGTATCCTCGTGTTTTTTTTTGTTTGTTTTGTTCACAACTTCCACTGCTAGCGAAGAGACGTCGTTGGTTTCTACTAGTCAGATTCTCACAGGCACACCTGATAACTCGAGTGGCCCCGTTACCACAGTAATCTTAAAGGGGCAGCTGAAATGTTTTGTCTCAACTGTCATATTTTGGTTAAAATACATTAAATATTATATATTACATTAAACTGAGCAATATACCACATAATTTGTTACTTCATTCCTTGTTTCAGAAACATTACTAAGCATGGTCCTCCGTTTAGTTTTGTGTTTTTTTGTGTAATTAATACATTTTGGTTGGCAAGAAATCTGAGTGGCAACAGTGAGTTTTAGGGCCTGCTTATTATTCTGAATCGGTGGTTGAGTCAAAAAGAGCAACTACCGTAAAACTTCAGTTAAACGCCAAGTCTCAAATAGACAACTGTCCCTTTTAATAGCCAGGCAACAGCACACATTTCAGCAAATAAACGCCTGTTTCAAATAAACTCAGGGTCTAAATGAATTGTTTACGAGGTTAACATGAATTACCATTACATTTACATTTTAGCAGACACTCTTATCCAGAGCGACTTACAGTTAGTGAGTGCATACATTTTTCATACTGGCCCCCTGTGGAAAACGAACCCACAACCCTGGCGTTGCAAGTGCCATACTCTACCATCTGAGCTACAGGACAGCCTCCTATCCCCTCTCTCTCTCTCTACCCCCCTCAGCATGAATTGTTTATGAGGTTTCATGTTTGATTTGTTACATTAAATAATTCAGTAATGACTCGAAAAAATGATGGCAATCTTCTGTTTTTATCGCCAGTAAGAAACTGCTAGCCATTGGCTGCTAACAGCTGAGAACTGCTAGCTAACTAGCAAGCACAAAAACAGTCAAAAACTTCGGGAGTACAGACCCCCAGAAATCAGCGATCGCCCTCTAGTGGCGAAAGTAAGAACTGCCGAAACTACACAGTCAAAGAGGAGACTAATTATTCTTTAAAGGATTTGTTTTGCATACTAAGACAAAATAAACGTGACACAGTGTGTAAATGGTAATGCATTAGTGCAGACAATGAAGATTTTTTTTTTAATGCTAGAAGTGAATGCTGGAATTGAACAACTAACTATGCAAATGAGCAAAAGCTGTGTGCATTAAGGAAATAGACACCTGGCTCAAATAGAAGCCTGTATCTAATAAGCGCCTGTTGTGTTCAGTGATTTAAGCAAATAAACGCCCGGGCTATTAATTTAAGTTTTACGGACTGTGTGTGTGTCTGCCTGATTGGGGGGCTGTTGTTATAATAATCCCCCCCCCCTTTACACACTCACACCACTACTACTACCACTATCCAAACTCCATTCACCCTGCTAACGTTGCCATGGAGACCGGGCTCTTCTTTGTCTTTCAGCCCGGAGGCTGTTACCTAGAGAGAGAGAGAGAGAGAGAGAGAGAGAGACAGAGACAGAGACAGAGACAGAGACAGAGAGAGAGACAGACAGAGAGACAGAGAGAGAGACAGAGACAGAGACAGAGAGAGAGACAGAGAGAGAGAGAGAGAGAGAGAGAGAGAGACAGACAGACAGAGAGAGAGAGAGAGAGAGAGAGAGAGAGAGAGAGAGAGAGAGAGAGAGAGAGAGAGAGAGAGAGAGAGCGAGAGAGAGACAGAGAGAGAGAGAGAGACACACACACACACACACACACACACACACACTGACTGACTGGAGCTTTTGAATGTGACAACATGGTGCAAATGTGACTATGGTGACAACGTCTGACTAATGTCCACACACAGCTCTATGACGAATATCTTTTAACCAAGGATTATTTTGCTATTTGATTTAGAATTTTAAGACCCCTTTAAGTATCCCAAAAATTATTTGGGCCTTAATGCTATTACCCATACAAAAAAAATAATAAAATGAAGTTTGTTCTGAAGTGTCTGTCCTTTATCTGATACAGCAGATACAGGACAGAAAACGGAGAACACCATCGTGTTCATGAGAGTCACATCTCATAATAGTTTGTAGGCCAAACCATTCGGACGCTACAGACGATTTTGTGAGAAGACCGATTTTCGGGATGTCTCATGGTCTGACAAACACCGCTCTAGCTCTGTCACATTTCACCGCAGATGCGGAAGTGCAACATCAACGGATGTGGTTTATTGAGATGCATCCAATGCAGATAAACAGGTATCGCTAGTTTAAACTGACATATTTTTATGGGGATGTTGTTATTATGCAAATTGGATGTTCGCGGGTGCACGGACATCGATCTTAGGGTTTTTTATACAATGCCAGATTAACATGGAACCCTTCTACCATTAAAATATCTCTGCTTTAGCCATGGTATGTCGGTGTGTGTGTGTGTGTGTGTGTGTGTGTGTGTGTTTGCGTGCGGTGCTTGTGTGTGTGAGTGTATGTGTGCATGTGCGCACACTTTTGAACCATGGGCCTCAAAGCTTAACCAGGGTGAAATGGTTAAATAGCAATCTTTACATGTACCCATGACAACCACGTTACTGTGATGGGAGCCGCAAAAATCCCTCTGACAAGTATTTAGGAAGAAAATAAAATACCTCTCTCTCTCTTTCTATTTTGTATTGTGTGTTTGTGTGTGTGCATACTTGCTTGCGTGTGTCTCGGTGAGAGAAAGGCAACCTTCTGACACGCAGAGCAGTGAGAACATAGCTCTCTCTCTCTCCCTTCATCCCTACTCCCTTCCTCTGTATCTCCCCACATAAAAAAATACTATAGTGTATACTATTGTAGGAATTCACTGTAGTATACTGTAGTGTTTTCAGTTTACTATAGTATAAATACCGTAGTAAAAAAAATTGTAGTATATACTGTAGCATTTACCTAAGTGTTTTTGCAGACTGTAGTATTTACTGTAGTGTTTTTGTGGACATTACTGTTGTTTTTAATAAAGTGTTTTTGTTTTACTGTCTTTGACATAGACGTGGGGGGCTTTTTCCTTCAACGCTGCTGCTCTGTTCTATAACCTGTAGGGAACACAATATATGCTCTATACTATATAAGGTTTCTCACTTACGGTTGGCACAAATTGGGATATGGGGGAGGGGAATGGGCAGGGTATATGCAAATTAAATATTATAGTATTTACTATAGCTAAAAAAAAAGTTTTTGCGGACTGTAATGTTTTTGTGGACATTTCTGTAGTATTTACTATAGTGTTCTACAGTATACTACAAAATTATATACTAAGTACTACATATGATTGAGGGATACTACAGTGTGTAGTATAGTATTCTACAGTATACTAAAGTTTACTACAGAATTCTATAGTAAGTACTGTAGTATTCTATAGTACGTACTGTAGTATTCTATAGTAATCTGTATTATTCTATAGTAAGTACTGTAGTATTCTATAGTAAGTACTGTAGTATTCTATAGTAATCTGTAGTTTTCTATAGTAAGTACTGTAGAATTCTATATTAAAGTGTATTATCTTTTTTATGTGGGTCTATTCTCTATCGTTTCTAAACTCAATCCCTCCATGGCAGCCACGCTTTCCTTCTCCGCTACAGTGTTGAATCGTCACATCGTGTGGCGCTGCTGAAAACAAAACATAAACAAACACCCACTCCCAAAACTAGGACAAGACAACAGGGGACTCTCTGCATGGTGCCACAGCATATCTCTGTCCACTGCTGTGTCACACACACACACACACACACACACACACACACACACACACACACACACACACACACACACACACACACACACACACACACACACACACACACACACACACACACACACACACACACACACACACACACACACACACACACACACAGCTGGCTGATACACCCTGCTGAACCCTGCTGGAGCTAGCATAAGACACTACTCTAACATCTTTCAACACAGACCTACTCTGTCCAAACTACTGTACACTGGTGGCCAACTGAAATGGAAATAAGAATACTATTTGGTTATACTATATTCACATGTTATTATGACATTCATGACTCATTCCTAAGACTTCCTAAGAAGCTGTTTGAGATTACTTGTGAATCAATTGGGTTATTGAATGCAACTTGGCATTTTTCAAGAACAATACCGTATGTCTGATATTAACAGTGAAGCACTATTTCACTGACGGAGTCTCTGTCGGTTCTCTGTTTTACAGCTAGAGGGCTTAAATTAAGCGTTGTCATATGAATCAACGCACGCACACCAAATGAAGATGCGATCTCACCACAGCCAATTAAAGGTCAAACGCCACGCTAAAGGGCACAGCCATTCCTCTCTCCTCCTCCTCTCCTCCTCCTTTCCTCCCTTTCTCCTCCTTTCACATCCTCTCTTCCTTTCCTCCCTGCCTCCACTCCTCTCCTCCTCTAACGCTCTCTCTCTCTCGCTCTCTCTCTCTCTCTCTCTCTCTCTCTCTCTCTCTCTCTCACACTCCCCCATCATGCCTTGCTTCCAACTGCCTTCCTCCTCAGCTACAGGATTTAAACGCTCCATCCAACCGGCCAACCAGTCTTTAAAAACAATATGTTCCCTTCATCTCCAACCCTACAGGGAGTGTGTGTGTTCAGTGGGTAAAGAATGAGAGAGGGAGAGAGATGGAGGGAGAGAAAGAGAGAGAGACAGAGAATGTGAAAGGGAGAGACAGAGAGAAAGGAGAGAGAGTAAGTGAGCGAGAGGGAGGCAGAGAGAGGAAGAGAATGAGAAAGGGAGCGCGAGAGAGAGAGAGAGGGAGAGTGCCCATGACAACTGCTGTGTATCCCCTGAGCAAGTGTGTGTGCTGTCAGCTAGCATCAATGTAAAAAGATGATGGTTGGCGTGGAGGAGAGGAGGGAGAGACAGGTCCCCGTAATGTGTAAATGCTGGTAGGCACATAGGCATGGGAGAAAAGAAGAGAGGGGAGGAGAGATACATCTCTCTCTCTCTCTCTCGCTCTCTCTCTCTCTCTCTCTCTCTCTGTCCCTCTCTCTCTCGCTCTCTCTCTCTCTCTCTGTCCCTCTCTCTTTCTCTGTCCCTCTCTCTCTCTCTGTCCCTCTCTCTCTGTCCCTCTCTTTCCGTCCCACTCTCTCTCTCTTTCTCTCTCTCTCTGTCTCCCTCTCTCTTTCTCCCTGTCCCTATCTCTCTCTCTCTCTGTCCCACTCTCTCTCTCTCTCTCTCCATCCCCTCTCTCTCTTTCTCTCTCTCTCTCTCTGTCCCTCTCTCTATCCTTGTTTCTCTCTCTCTCACTCTGTCTCACTCTTTCTCTCTCTCTCTCTCTCTCTCTCTCTCGCTCTCTCTCTGTCTCTCTCTCTCTCTCTCTCTCTCTCTCTCTCTCTCTCTGTCCCTCTCTCTCTCTTTGTTTCTCTCTCTCTCACTCTCTCTCTCTCTCTGTGTCTCTCCGTCTCTCTCTCGCTATCTCTCTCTCTCACTCTCTCTCTGGGCTTAAGGAGTCAAGCCTGGTTGTCGTTGTAACCCAGCTGTGAGTGACCGGCACAGTCTTGCATCCTGTCATCACCATGGAAACACTTCCTGGCTGGTTGTCGGGGGCAGCAGAGGAAAAAACAGCAGCTGGATTCACTATTGGTATTAAGAAGGAACTAATCCTTTCAGTTCACCAATTTCCCTCTCCCTCTCCCTCTCTCTCGATCTCTCTCTCTCTGTCTTTCTCCCTCTCTCTCTCTCTCTGAGTCTCTCCCTTTATCTCTTTCTCTCTCGCGCTCCCTCTCTCTCTCTCTCTCTCTCTCTCTCTCTTTTGCCTCCTTCTTTCTCTATTTCTTTCTGTATCTGTCTGTCTCTCTCTCTTTGTCTCTCTCCCTTTATATATACAGTGGCTTGCGAAAGTATTCACCCCCCCTTGGAATTTTTCCTATTTTGTTGCCTTACAACCTGTTAAAATTGATTTTTAGGGGTTTGTATCAGTTGATTTACACAACATGCCTACCACTTTGAAGATGCAAAATACTTTTTTTTTGGGGGGGGGGTGAAACAAAGACGAAATAAGTCAAAGAAACAGAAAACTTGAGCGTGCATTACTATTCACCCCCCGTCAATACTTTGTATAGCCACCTTATGCAGCAATTACAGCTGCAAGTGTCTTGGGGTATGTCTCTATGAGCTTGGCACATCTAGCCACTGGAATTTTTGCCCATTCTTCAAGGCAAAACTGCTCCAGTTCCTTCAAGTTGGATGGGTTCCGCTGGTGTACAGCAATCTTTAAGTCATACCACAGATTCTTAATTGGATTGAGGTCTGGGCTTTGACTAGGCCATTCCAAGACATTTAAATGTTTCCCATTAAACCACTCGAGTGTTGCTTTAGCAGTATGCTTAGGGTCATTGTCCTGCTGGAAGGTGAACCTCCGTCCCAGTCTCAAATCTCTGGAAGACAAAAACAGGTTTCCCTCAAGAATTTCCCTGTATTTCGCGCCATCCATCATTCCTTCAAGTCTGACCAGTTACCCAGTCCCTGCCGATGAAAAACATCCCCACAGCATGATACTGCCACCACCATGCTTCACTTTGGGGATGGTGTTCTCGGATGATGAGAGGTGTTGGGTTTGCGCCAGACATAGCGTTTCCCTTGATGGCCAAAAAGCTCAATTTTAGTCTCATCTGACCAGAGTACCTTCTTCAATTTGTTTGGGGAGACTCCCACATGGATTTTGGCGAACACCAAATGTGTTTGCTTATATTTTTCTTTAAGCAATGGCTTTTTTCTTGCCACTCCTCCGTAAAGCTCAGCTCTGGGGAGTGTACGGCTTAAACTGGTCCTATGGACAGATACTCCAATCTCCGCTGTGGAGATTTGCAGCTCCTTCAGGGTTATCTTTGGTCTCTTTGTTGCCTCTCTGATTAATGCCCTCCTTGCCTGGTCCGTGAGATTTGTTGGGCGGCCCTGTTGTGGCAGGTTTGTTGTGGTGCCATATTCTTTCAATATTTTTATAATGGATTTAATGGTGCTCCGTGGGATGTTCAAAGTTTTTGATATTTTTTAATAACCCAACCCTGATCTATACTTCTCCACAACTTTGTCCCTGACCTGTATGGAGAGCTCCTTTGTCTTCATGGTGCCGCTTTCTTGGTGGTGCACCTTGCTTAGTGGTGTTGCAAACTCTCGGGCCTTTCAGAACAGGTGTATATATACTGAGATCATGTGACAGATCATGTGACACTTAGATTGCACACAGGTGGACTTTATTTAACTAATTATGCAAATTCTGAAGGTAATTGGTTGCACCAGATCTTATTTTGGGGCTTCATAGCAAAGGGGGTGAATACATATGCACACACCAGTTTTCCGTTATTTATTTTTTTGAATTTTACTTCACCAATTTGGACTATTTTGTGTATGTCCATTACATGAAATCCAAATTAAAATCCATTTAAATTACAGGTTGTAATGCAACAAAATAGGAAAAACGCCAAGGGGGATGAATAATTTTGCAAGGCACTGTATGTCTCTCTCTTTGAATGGTGTATCTGTGCAGCTCTCAGTTCCCTGTTGTTGGCTTTGCCTGGTCAATCGATTCACCATATCCTCAAGCTGAGTCCCAAATGGCATCATATTCCCTATATAGCACTACTTTTGACCTATGGGCTACGGTCAAAAGTAGTGCACTAGGGTGCCATTTGGGTCACGGCCTCAGCCTCCAGACCAGACCAGATGGTCAGATTTAAAGCCGAGAGAGAGAGAGAACGAGAGAGAGAGAGAGAGAGAGAGAGAGAGAGAGAGAGAATATGAAGGGATGGGGTAAATAGGTCAGTGGAGGAAGGCTAAAGGGTGAACAGCTCACTCTGACAATACTGACACACAAAGTCTCTTTGTGTCTGCATTTCAAATGGGCTCTGGTCAAAACTTATGCAATATTTAGGCATTACACACATTTTAAGGAGAAATATAGCCTACCCAGGTCTACAGAGTGGCGCAGTGGTCTACGGCACTGCATCGCAGTGCTAGCTGTGCCACTAGAGATCCTGGTTCGTATCCAGGCTCTGTCGTAGCCGGCCGCGACCAGGAGACCCATGGGGCGGTGCACAATTGGCCCAGTGTCATCCAGGATATGGGATGGAATGGCCAGCAGGGATGTTGGTAGAGCATGGCGTTTGCAACGCCAGGATTGTGGGTTCGATTCCCACGGGGGGCCAGTATAAAATAAATAAAAATAATGTATGCACTCACTAACTGTAAGTTGCTCTGGATAAGAGTGTCTGGTAAATGACTAAAATGTACAGTAATTATTTAATCCTGTAAGTAATCCCATGTTCAGAGGGCTAAATTACAGCATAGTCTTCAGTACCTGGTAAACACATTAAGAAGTCACTAAGTACTGCTTACCTGCTCAAAGCCAATCATTTGTGACCGACCGGCTCGATTCAGTCTTATGTAGCAACATTTGAAATTGTGTTTTTTTACATTGGACAAAAGTAGAGACGCAGAGCTAGAAAATGGCACATCAGACACTACAGTTGAGGAACAATGGGAAAGTAATTCTGCTTTGAAAGTTGATAAACTTGGAGTGCCAGAGTGTGTTCTGGGCGTTCGTAAACTCAGAGTGTTTCGCTCTCGGAGTGTTCAGAGCGCACACTGGACGCTCTGGCCGAAAAGTAGGGTTGATCCTAGCGTTCTGACCTAACAACAGTAGTCAAGCACCCAAGCTAACTGGCTAACGTTGGCTAGCTTGCTAGCTACTTCCAGACACAGATGAGAGAACAGCTCACTCTGACCATTTTACACACCCTAGCAGAGCTGGTTAGGCTGTATTTATGTTATCCAGAGCGTTGGTGACTGCAACTGTGCTGCTGGCAACAATTGAATTACGCTTTTTTGCCAACGTTTACTGACACCGGCCATATTCAACGGGTGTTGAGCATTCTTAAATTTGTCAGTTATTCTGCGCTCTGGCACACTCAGACGAGAGTGCTCTGAAATCTGAGTAGATAGCTAGAGCGAATTTAACAGCTACGTCTATCGACAGTTGTCGCAGTGACATCATAAACATTCTATTGAAATAGTTACTTGCATAGTGGAGTCTTTTATTTAGACATGTAGCTATATGGCTAGCTAAACAATGAAGCACAATCCCAACTCATAATGTTACTACCCTGCATGAATCTGCAGGTAGCTAACCAACCAGGTTCAATGTTAGCTAGCTAACATTAGGCTATAACTAGCAATGAAAATGACTTTCTGACAAAATTAAAAACTTGTAATATCTGAAAATGTAGCTAGCTAGACTCTCTTACCTGTATAAAGTTGAAGTCGGAAGTTTACATACACTTAGGTTGGAGTCATTAAAACTTGTTTTTCAACCACTGCACAAATTTCTTGTTAACAAACTATAGTTTTGGCAAGTCGGTTAGAACATCTACTTTGTGCATGACAAAAGTAATTTTTCCAACAATTGTTTACAGACAGATTATTTCACTTATAATTCACTGTATCACAATTCCAGTGGGTCAGAAGTTAACATACACTAAGTTGACTGTGCCTTTAAACAGCTTGGAAAATTCCAGAAAATGATGTCATGGCTTTAGAAGCTTCTGATAGGCTAATTGACATCATTTGAGTCAATTGAGTCCTGTAGCTCAGTTGGTAGAGCATGGCGCTTGCAACGCCAGGATTGTGGGTTTGATTCCCACGGCGGACCAGTATGAAAAATGTATGCACTCACTAACTGTAAGTCGCTCTGGATAAGAGTGTCTGCTAAAAATGTAAATGTAATTGGAGGTGTACCTGTGGATGTATTTCAAGACCTACCTTCAAACTCAGTGCCTCTTTGCTTGACATCATGGAATAATCTAAAGAAATCAGCCAAGAACTCAGAAAAAAAAATTGTAGACCTCCACAAGTCTTGTTCATCCTTGGGAGCAATTTCAAAACGCCTGAAGGTACCACGTTCATCTGTACAAACAATAGTACGCAAGTATAAACCACATGGGACCACGCAGCCGTCATACCACTCAGGAAGGAGGCGCGTTCTGTCTCCTAGAGATGAACGTACTTTGGTGCGAAATGTGCAAATCAATCCCAGGACAACAGCAAAGGACCTTGTGAAGATGCTGGAGTAAACCGGTACAAAATTATCTATATCCACAGTAAAACGAGTCCTATATCAACTGTGATGTCACGAGAGGCTGTGTCCTGGAGGGACGTTACATCCCCCTGAGGTGGCTGCAAACCCAGACAGCTATGGCTCCATCTGCTGGTATGGTCGGGAACTCCACCCCTCTATGGCCAATCTTCCCACGCAGCTGAAACAAATGAGGAGCTGATGAGCTGAAGGTTGGGAAGGGAAGAGACACAGTCTCCAAGCTGGGCTCTCGGGAGGACAAGAGTGCTGCACGTCCACTTCCATGAGGAATATAAGGATTTGGAGATACTTACCTTTGGGAAATACTCACCTTTGGATATATGCACCTGTGGAAATACGTGAGAGACATTTGGAAGGACTTTTTGCTGGGTTGGCCACTAGCTGCAACGTGGACTACAGTAAGGCTGGGGAAAAGTTATCTGAGCGAGTGAGAATTATGATTTTGGATGTGGAAGAGACATCCCTGAACTGTTAACCCTTAAAGAGCCACAAGAGAACAGAATTTTGTTATATTTTCGTTAATTTCCCAAGACCTATAATAAAATCCTTGTTTTGTTTGAACCTTGTCTCCTTGCACTACTTGAGCAATCCCGCTGAAAGCTGTGTAGCCTCTCGTGACGTCACAGATGGTGGAGAATACGGGCACGCTCAAGCGTTAATAGTGCATGTCAGAGGAGGATACCGAAGGTTTGATCACCCAGTTTTCCAAGTTGGCCGTAGGCGCCCCGCCGACTGAAATGGAGGACATATTGAAAGCCCTTGTTGCTGGCCAGCAAGCCCAGATGCAAGCAAACGTGGCTCTCTTGGAGGAGCAAAAGAAAGCCAACCTTCTGAAGGCAGAGGAATTGCAGTTGCAGAGACAGAGGGTGGTCCAAAATACCCGCCCAATAAAAGCAAGTGACTTTATATCTAAGATGGGAGCTACCGATGACATTGAGGCATACCTGCATGCATTTGAGGCCACGGCCACTAGGGAAGCCTGGCCCAAGCAACAGTGGGTTGGTCTGTTAGCCCCCCTTTCTAACCGGGAATCGCTGAATGCTGTCCGGGACCTGGGCCCTGACCAGGTTACTGACTATGATGCCCTGAAGTCTGAGATCCTCAGCAGATATGGACTCACAAAGTTTGGTATGGCCCAGCGCTTTCACAGCTGGACCTTCCAACCAGACCAACCTCCTCGGGCGCAGATGCATGAACTTGTCCGAATCGCAAGGGAAATGGCTGGATCCGCAGAGGAATACAGCAGCGGCGGTGGTGGAGGCCGTTGTGGTGGATCGTTACCTCACGCGCCCCTGCCTTATGAGGCAAAACGGTTCATCAGTCAACAGGCCTTGACCACGGCTGATCTGACCGTGGAAGCTGTGGAAAAGTACCAGGCCACAGCGGAGATGCTGAATGCTTCCCGAAAAGACCCCAGGAGTGCGGCCCCACCACAAATGGGAAGAACCCGTCCAAAGGACCCCAAGGTCTCGAACCCAGCCACGTCAGGACTTATCCCGGCTCCAGGGGGAGCCAGAAACCAGGCGGGTCCAAGAAGAGTACACCAGGAGGGGGAAACTCGACAGTGTTACCGGTGTGGGGAGATGGGACATATCTCCTGGCAGTGTGGGAAACCAGCCGATGAACCTATGCCCACTGCGGAGTCCTCCAGCTCAGCACCCACACACCGTTTTGCCTCGCTCTTGGGAGTCGTAGATGGCGGCCCAGATCGACCCCCCACCTGCCCGGTAACTGTGAATCACCATGATGTGGAGGCCTTACTGGATTCTGGTAGCCGGGCCACCCTGGTGCGTAAGGGATTTGGTGGGCCCAACGTGTCTGACCCCGGGGAAAGTCCTCCCAGTTTCCTGTGTCCATGGGGACACCAGAGAATACCCCATTACTGAACTTACAATGACCAGCACACGGGGAACCATACACACGACGGCGGGGGGTGGTTGATTCCCTCCCCGTCCCTGTCCTAATTGGACGAGACTGCCCAGCCTTTTACCCACTCTGGAGAGAGTCTCAGGAGAGGATAACCCGAGTACCTCGGAAACGGAGAGGCAAGACTCATCCTGGGAAGGCTCCGGTGCAATTCTCCGAGTTACTCACTCCCGCCCGGGCTCTGATAGGGATGGCAGGTGCCCAGACCGACACAGAGACGGAGCTACAGAATCTGGACAAAGAACTGTCTGGTCTGAAGGGGACCGCTGAGAGGTATCGTTTGTTAAAGCAACAGTTAGACATGAAGACAGAAGAGTTAGATATCCTCCAGGCTAAACTCCAACAGAGCTCCTTCCCTAAGCAACAGGAGGAGCTGGAGAGGCTGCGCAGGACCATCGAGGAGTGTGAGGAGACCCTGCGCAGTAGTAAGGAGGTCCAGAAGAAGGCAGAGGAGAAGTACAAGGTGTTGGAGAACAAGATGAAGAATGCGGAGGCAGAGAGAGAGAAGGAACTGAAAGCTGCTCAACAGAAGCTAAACTCTGCTAAAACCAAGGCTGATGCGTTCAGTAAGAAACTCAAGGAGAGACAACAGGAGGCTGAGTCCCTGGTCCTAGAGTTGGAGGAGTTGAAGAGAGAGCAGTCTGGCAAGCACCACGGCAATGCGGACGCCCTCTCCCGGCGTGATGCCTTCTTCGCTGCCTTTACCCCGACGAGGACGTCGGTCCCGAGGAGGGGGATGTGTGATGTCACGAGAGGCTGTGTCCTGGAGGGACGTTACATCCCCCTGAGGTGGCTGCAAACCCAGACAGCTATGGCTCCATCTGCTGGTATGGTCGGGAACTCCACCCCTCTATGGCCAATCTTCCCACGCAGCTGAAACAAATGAGGAGCTGATGAGCTGAAGGTTGGGAAGGGAAGAGACACAGTCTCCAAGCTGGGCTCTCGGGAGGACAAGAGTGCTGCACGTCCACTTCCATGAGGAATATAAGGATTTGGAGATACTTACCTTTGGGAAATACTCACCTTTGGATATATGCACCTGTGGAAATACGTGAGAGACATTTGGAAGGACTTTTTGCTGGGTTGGCCACTAGCTGCAACGTGGACTACAGTAAGGCTGGGGAAAAGTTATCTGAGCGAGTGAGAATTATGATTTTGG
>NC_059230.1:3123279-3135779 GCF_020615455.1 Coregonus clupeaformis
TGCAAGCTGACTTTGGTCGCCAGTTGGACGGTGTTTATCTATTTATCCTTTATTTATTTATTTATCTATCCTTTATCCTTTATTTATTTATTTACTCATTATCCTTTATTTATCTATTTATTTATCTATTTATCCTATATTTATTTATCTATATTTTTTATCTACTTATCTATTTTTTATTTATTTATCTATTTATTTATCTATTTTTATATTTATCTATTTATCTTTTTATTTTTTTATTTATCTAGTCTTGCTCCCCTTTTCTCTTCCTGTCTCTCCCAAGACTGTGCTGGGTTATCATTATCTCAGATCTCGGTCCCTTGCCCTCTCCCTCTCTCTCTCTTCCTCTCTTTCTCTCTCTCTCTCAATCTCCCTATCCTCTCTCTCTCTCTCTCTCTCTCTCTCTCTCTCTCTCTCTCTCTCTTTCAATCTCTCTCTCGCTTTCTCTCGCTCGCTCTCTCTTTCGATCTCTCTCTCTCTCTCTTTCTCTCTCTTTCAATCTTTCTCTCTCCTCTCTCTCCCCTCTCTCTCTCTCTCTCTCTCTCTCTCTAGCTCTCCCTATCCACTCTCTCTCCTCTCTCTACCCCCTCTCTCCCCTGCTCCCTCTCCAGATAATATGTGTAGGAGGGAGACAGAGAAAGCGAGAGAGAGGGAGAGAGTGCTATAGCTTGGCTCACATCAACCTCTCACAGGGTGTTACTGCCAAGAACCACAACAACACAAGGTTCATACTGCTGTCCACAGTTTAACACTCAACCAATATCTGAGCCTCATTCAAATACACAGTGCAATATGCAAACACGTGCACAAGCACCTACGCACCGACTCTTTTAGACTTTACTGAGAGCTGGACGCATGCACGCGCACACACACACACACACACACACACACACACACACACACACACACACACACACACACACACACACACACACACACACACACACACACACACGTGAACACGCACTCACAGTAATGTACCTTTGCATAAATAACTAGTATAAACAAATGCCTGAGTGAATTACTATTCTAGTCGGCTTCAGTCTAATCCTAAATGGACAGGTAAGATGGAAAAATGCTGAACACGCCACTTAGGCTACACACAGGTTGTGTGTGTGTGTGTGTGTGTGGGGGGGGATGTGGTGCACAACTCAAATAGTCACTAAAGCTCTGTCTAGCTGTAGCATCAGGCTGTTTGTAACATCATATATTTTGTCCAAAATTCCCTGCCCAAAAACACTGTTTTCATTGGGTGGTGTGGTTATAATTGTCACACCCACATAGACTGCTGTATCTTCGCTAATCTTTAGACCAAGTGCACCTTAAGTCGAAAAATTGCCACGGGTAATGTCCTCCCATGTTGTCCCAGGAAGCCAGTTCTTAACTTCATGATAATAAAAGCCTTTAATAAATGAGAATAAAATGTAAATGCCTCATCTCCTATAGAAGGAACACACACACACACACACACACACACACACACAGGAGGACAACGATTGCATGATTTACTGAGTTCATTTTACTTTTACTTTTATTTCTCAACGCTTAACATTTAATGGATCTTATTTTACCAATGGATTAGCTGCTTGAATGAAGTGAGGATGACATGTCATGGTTGTGTTCTTATTGTAAAAGAACGTTGTTATAACGTTTCAACCAGATAACAACCAGAATAGGATGTATTTTCATTACACAAAAATACAAATATCTGTAATTAATTTTTCTGCAAATACCGTTGATATAGTTTAACCACACAATGTACGATAAAGGTGTAACATACAGATATTTTGTATTCTAATATTTATTTTTATAATTTATATACTGTATGTTGACAAAACTGTACATTTGTTAAGAATACCAACTAGGTGAAAATTCTGCCTGTTACAGGAGTACCAAAGGGGCTGAATTCTCAACCCAGCCCGGGTGGAAAAGTGGATAGAGTTTCTCTGTGAAGGTGCAGCCAGTGAAAGACAAGATATGAGACCTGGCATCCACATCATAAAAGGAGACCTGACCCTCCTCATAATCTACAAACACCCCGACCTTGTGGGGCTTCTGACTGAGAGAGAGAATGACGTCAGCGTAGTATATGTCATTGAACAGCCACACAGCCCAGTATCCATCGCCATTGGCTGGGTAAATCTTCCTGTTGATGGACTCTTTGGTCACTCCTACATGCCACCATGTTTTCCCCACCATGTTTTCCCCTCCACCAGCACCTCATAGTAGAATCTCCCTGAGGAGAAGCCCTCCTTTCCAAGGACAGCAATACATTTATTACATCTCTTTGGGTTGTCAGGGAGATTCTGACGGGTGGTTCCATATGTGACCCGTTTCAGGAAACTAGGTGTATGTCGCAAGTCACGACTTCACAGGAGAGCCATTTTAACGTTTTTTATTTTATTTTCATTAAAATCCGTTTTTTGGCAGAAATGCCTTCTGGAACATATTAACTTTCATGTGCCTTAATAACAAACTTGTATGCCATCTGTAAATACGAATACAATTGTTAAATTACGAGCCTTCTTGGTTAAGCCACAGAAAAAGACAGCAACCTTCCCACTAGCCATGATTAGCTGAGATAATGAGTGGGCTGGACATGCTGAGAGAGGAGTTCGGATTGGTCTGCCATATAGAAGAAGGCTTCTGTCTATTTGAGCTGGTCAGTCTCTGTTGGTAATCCTGTCGAACGCGGCTTTAAAAAAAATATATATGTGTAGTGGAGCTGCATAAGTGTTGCTCTCCACTTTCTGGAGGATCGAGTTTTGAAATCAGTGGAATTAGAGTATGATAGCTAAAGAGATGGAGAACATTGATTACATCTTCTAACTAAGGGCAACCATGGCATCCGTGACAGGGAGACATGTACATCATGCATGATGATGTATACGGGTAAGATAGTCTAGCTAGCTACATTTTCAGATATTACACGTTTCTAATTTTGACAGAAAGTGGGTTTTTTTCAAGCTAAAGTGTACTGTTAGCTAGCTAGCTAACGTTAGCTGGCTGGCTCCCTAGCTAACGTTACGTGTATGACGTTATTATTCGTATCCCAGAGCCGTTTACTTTACTAGTTAGAGCCTAATGTTAGCTAGCTAACATTAAACCTGGTTGGTTAGCTCCCAGCAGATTCATGCAGGGTAGTAACGACATGATTTGGCACTATGTTGTTTAACTAGCTAACGTTAGCTGGCTGGCTCGTTAGCTAACGTTACGTTACGTGTGTGATCTTACATGTTGTTTACCTAGCAAGGTTCATTGTTTACCTAGCTAGCTAGCTACATGTCTTAAGCTAAAGTGTACAACACCCGTTGAATATGGCTGGTGTCAGTAAAAGCGTAATGAAATTGTTGCCAGCAGAGCTGGTTAGGCTGTTTTCATGTTTTTCCAGAGGTAAACAAATCAGAGGTAAACAAATCATCGGCCATTGTTCCTCAAAAATGCAGTGTATGATATACCATTTTATAGCTCTGAGTCTCTAGTTTTATCCAATGTAAAAAACAGCATTTCAAATTTTGCTACATAAGACTAAATCCAGGTGGTGTGTCACATATCTCACTTGTTTCCCATCTTCAGGCAGGAAGAGATAGCAGTGTGCTGTATTAGGGTCCAGAGTCACATCCACTTCATACTGCTGCACTCCCCTCAGCTCAACACTAGATTTCAATCTCTCGATTTCAATCTGAAGTTTCTCCACCAGCCCAGACAGGAATAGCCTCACAGTCTCCACAGATTGATTACTGAGAACACTGATCTCATACCAGCCGCTCCAGCTCAGTGCTTCTCCTCTGTAGCTCAGTGATTTCCTGCTGCAGCTCTTTGATGAACCCTTCAGCCCACCTCACTGCTGCTTTTTGATTCCTCTCCATCTCTTTGAGCTCAGTCCGGCTTATGTCAATTAAGAGCTTCATATCGCTGATGGACTTCAAACTGAACTCTCACTCGCTGTCTGCTCTACTCTTGCTGAGCTCCACAGAGTTTTTGATCTCCTTAACCTTCCCCAGTCGCTCCTGGATCATCTGCTGCATTTCTGCCTTCGCTTTCTTCAACATCTTCTCTCCCCACTCCCCCAGAGGTTTGTCTTGCTTCTTACACCCCCCCTCTGGATACTTCAGTGAGCATTTTCCACTCTGGTCAGGCTGCAGGTATATCTGTGGATACATCATATACACCATGGACACCAAGCAGAGCACCAGGGCCATGATACTACCAAGCACAACTCCAGGTCTCACCGGGGCAGGGGCTGGTACTGGTACAGGGGCAGGGGCTGGACCTGGGGCTGGGGCAGGAGCTAAGCCTGGAGCTGGGGCTGGCGATGGTGCAGCGGCTGGGTCTGGAGCTGGGGCTGGTACAATGGCTGGAGCTGGGGCTGGTACAGGGGCTGGAGCTGGGACTGGTACAGGAGCTAGGCCTGGAGCTGGTGCAGGGGCTGGTGCAGGGGCTGGTAAAGGGGCAGGAGCTAGGGCTGGTGCTGGTGCAGGGGCTGGGCGCCTTGCTTCAAATTGATCAACAACATCTCTTAGTGTTGTGTTGACACGTAGCTTAGGACTTCTTCTTTGGAATCACTCATGACAGAGTGGACACTTGTACTTGTCACTTTTCTCCCAGTGTTTTAGATACAGGGCTTGCATAAGTTGTGTCCACATGAGGTGGTGACTGGGTCAGAGAGCAATTTTAGACAAACGGAATACTCAAACTGCTGTACATACTGGAGACTGTTAGGGGTAGCCGTAGCTGGAAACAGAGACAGGTGCTTATTAGTGACAGGCTTGTGGTTGTTGTTGACTTGACTTCAATGCACTCCTGGTCTGAAAGGCAGTTTCCAGAGGCTATGATACCAGGCAATAGTATTTATTTAGTTGTGCAATGAACAGTCCAAAGTTCGACTGCTTGTCTCAGTAGATGGGTAGAGCTCCATGTTCACAACTCAAACAGTAAACATCGATGTGGCAAACAGTACAAAAAAAAACAGGAGATATAACTAAACTACATGTATATTAATTTGTAGTTTGATGTCATTTGTAGATCTACTGTGTGTATCAAAGCACTCTCCTCCCCTTCTCCTCGTCTCTTCCTTCATTCTCTCTCTCTCTCTCTCTCTCTCTCTCTCTCTCTCTCTCTCTCTCTCTCTCTCTCTCTCTCTCTCTCTCTCCCTCCCTCCCTTCCTCCACCTATCTCTACCTCCACTCAAGTTTTTATTTGTCACATGCACAAGTACATTGAAATGCTTAACTTGCAAGCCCTACCCAAAAGTGCAGTGTTCAATATCAAAATACTCTCTACTTACTTGAGTGTGTGTACATTATGTTCTTCTTACAGTGAATCTGAAGGTGTCCATAGGAACGGAATAGTCAGTTGAATTGTGTGGAGTTAGAAGAGCTGGTATGAGTAACTAAATATTAACTTCACCACTTTACTGAAGTCAGTAAAGTGTCATAACAATTACCCTACCCAAGTCAAAGTAATGCATGCTCCTGATAAATGTAATGGTTCGGGACTGTTGCAGTGATTGTTTTTTAAATATATATATATACAGTGCATTCGGAAAGTATTCAGACCCCTTCACTTTTTCCACATTTTGTTACATTACAGCCTTATTCTAAAATTGATTAAATAAAAAAAATTCCTCATCAGTTTACACACAATACCCCATAATGACAAAGCAAAAACTGTTTTTTAGAATGTTTGCAAATGTTTTTTGTTTTTTTAAGCAAACGGAAATAACTTGTTTACATAAGTATTCAGACCCTTTGCTATGAGACTCGAAATTGAGCACAGGTGCATCCTGTTTCCATTGATCATCCTTGAGATGTTTCTACAACTTGATTGGAGTCCACCTGTGGTACATTCAATTGATTGGAAATGATTTGGAAATGCACACACCTGTCTATATAAGGTGCCACAGTTGACAGTGCATGTCAGAACAAAACCAAGCCATGAGGTCAAAGGAATTGTCCGTAGAGCTCCGAGACAGGATTGTGTCGAGGCACAGATCTTGGGAAGGGTACCAAAACATTTCTGCAGCATTGAAGGTCCCCAAGAACACAGTGGCCTCCATTATTCTTAAACGGAAGAAGTTTGGAACCACCAAGACTCTTCCTAGAGCTGGCCATCTGGCCATGGTGGCAGTATCATGCTGTGGGGATGTTTTTCAGTGGTAGGGACTGGGAGACTAGTCAGGATCGAGGGAAAGATGAACGGAGCAAAGTACAGAGAGATCCTTGATGAAAACCTGCTCTACAGCGCTCAGGACCTCAGACTGGGGTGAAGGTTCACCTTCCAACAGGACAACGACCCTAAGCACACAGCCAAGACAACGCAGGAGTGGCTTCAGGACAAGTCTCTGAATGTCCTTGAGTGGCCCAGCCAGAGCCCGAACTTGAACCTGATCGAACATCTCTGGAGAGACCTGAAAATAGCTGTGCAGCGATGCTCCCCATCCAACCTGACAGAGCTTGAGAGGATCTGCAGAGATGAATGGGAGAAACTTCCCGAAATACAGGTGTGCCAATCTTGCAGAGCCATATCAAAGAAGACTCAAGGCTGTAATCGCTGCCAAAGGCGTTTCAACAAAGTACTGAGTAAAGGGTCTGAATACTTATGTAAATGTGATATTTCAGTTTATTTTATTTTATACATTTGCAAAAAAAATCTAAAAACCAGTTTTTGCTTCGTCATTATGGGGTATTGTGTGTAGATTGATAAGGGGAAAAAACTATTTTAGAATAAGGCTGTAACGTAACAAAATGTGGAAAAAGTGATGGGTTCTGAATACTTTCTGATTTTATCAATAATTATTTCGTCAACTTCATTTTTTTTCTGAATGATAAAAGCGATTTCTGAACTAGTACTTCCCAAATTTGCGGTGCTCTGGTACAATATGTGCAAGAAGGCCAGGGGAAACACAGCCTCTGCATGTTTTTTTTTTACCTTTATTTAACTAGGCAAGTCAGTTAAGAACAAATTCTTATTTACAATGACGGCCTACACCGGCCAAACCCGGACGATGCTGGGCCAATTTTGTGCCGCCCTATGGGACTCCCAATCACGGCCGGTTGTAATACAGCCTGGAAACGAACCAGGGGGTCTGTAGTGACGCGTCAAGCACTGAGATGCAGTGCCTTAGACCGCTGTGCCACTCGGAAGCCTTTCTCACCCTTAAAACTCAATGCAAGGCATTGACATGACTTGCACATGCGTGTTTCTACCTTATACTGCCAGCTAACTTATACCAAAAGGCACAGAGCTTTGATGCCTTTCATGTGTCAATAACGTAAAACTTCAATTAATAGCCCAGGCGTTTATTTGCTTAAATCACTGAACACAACAGACGCTTATTAGATACAGACTTCTATTTGAGCAAGGCGTCTATTTCCTTAATGCACACAGCTTAATGCTAATTTGCATAGTTAATTGTTTAATTCCAGCATTCACTTCCAGCATTTTAATACATTTCTTCATTTCCTGCACTAATGTGTTATCATTTACACATTGTGTCATGTGTATTTTGTCAGTATGCCTCTATTTAAAACAATTATATAAAATGTTCCTTGACAGAATAATTATTCTCCTCTGACTGTTATTACTTTCATCACTAGAGGGCGATCGGCTGATTTCTGAGGGTTTGTACTCTCAAAGTTGTTGACTGTTTTTGTGATTGCCAGTTAGCTAGCAGTTCTCAGCTGTTAGCAGCCAATGGCTAGCAGTTTCTTACTGGCGATAAAAACAGAAGATTGCCATAATTTTTTCGAGTCATTACTGAGTTATTTTATGTAACAAATCAAACATTAAACCTCATAAACAATTAATGATTATTCATGTTAACCTCGTAAACAATTCATTTAAACCCAGCGTTTATTTGAAACAGGCGTTTATTTGTTGAAATGTGTGCTGTTGCCTGGCTATTAAAAGGGACAGGCAGCTATTTGAGACTCAGAATTTAATAGAAGTTTTACGGTATGTCCCATTCATTTTCATTGCACTCAAATAATAAATGTGCATGCATATTTGCGCGAAAAAAGTAATGGGATAGCTATACGTCATCTGCTGCCTTTTGGGGGGGGCATTTTTTGTTCTCGCCTATGGCGACAGAAGGGCAACATACTGTATAATATCAATGTTCAGATGAGAGCTAGGTTAGACCACTTTGGTGAACTTCATTTCCTTGGCTTAGTGGACTGCAAAACATTTGAAACAATGTCACAAACGTTCGACACTAGCAAACTGCCTGCCTGCCTGCCTGCCTGCCTGCCTGCCTGCCTGTCTGTCTGTCTGTCTGCCTGCCTGCCTGCCTGCCTGCCTGTCTGTCTGTCTGTCTGTCTGTCTGTCTGTCTGTCTGTCTGTCTGTCTGTCTGCCTGCCTGCCTGCCTGCCTGCCTGCCTGCCTGTCTGTCTGTCTGTCTGTCTGCCTGCCTGCCTGTCTCCCTGTCTGTCTGCCTGTCTCCCTGTCTGTCTGCCTGTCTCCTGCTTTTCTCGCACTCTTTACCCTTTGTAGTGTGTGAAACCTCACAATGTCTTGCAGGAACCTGCACAATGTTATTACAATACATTATTTCGATACATTATTTCGATACATTGTAAAAGAAAATCAGTATTTTCCCACACTCTACCCTAGCCAGGTGCAAATTGGGGGAGGGACACAACAAATAAATAGCTTTGTATGTGTGGCTCTTTACCACAATCAATTAGAATGGCAAAAATAATCTCTGCTCAGAGGGCCTTAGATTGTTTTTTTGCAGAGAGAGAAGCTAGTGTGGAAGGAATGTCTTCCACTTTGGAAGATGAAGAATTTTCAGAATATGAGGATCATGTCTCTGGACCGCCTTCCCCTGTTTTACATCCCTGGGCCCAACGTTACTGTTGATGAGCAGCTTATGCCATTTAGGGGCCGCTGCCCCTTCAGGCAGTACATTCCGTCTAAACCCGCAAAATATGGAATCAAGATCTGGGCTGCCTGTGATGCTGCTTCATCATATGCGGGGAACTTGCAAGTGTATACGGGGAAGCCAGATGGAGGAGCTCCTGAGAAGAACCAAGGGATGCAGGTTGTCCTGGATGTGGCACAGGGACTCCGTGGCCACAACATCACATGCAATAACTTTTTTACTTCGCACAAGCTGGGACAGGAGCTCCTCAAGAGGAAGCTGACTATGGTAGGAACAGTATGAAAAAACAAGCCAGAGCTCCCACATCAGCTGTTGAATACACGGAACAGGCCAATCAATTCCTCTAAGTTTGTCTTCACGGCCGACACGTCCCTAGTGTCCTGCATGCCAAATAAAGGCAACAATGTGGTACTCATGAGTACGCTGCGTAGGGATGGGAGAATATGTGGCCAGGAACATCAAAAACCAGAAATCATAATGGATTACAATGCCACAAAAGGAGGGGTGGACAATTTAGACAAGCTGGTAACTGGCTACAGCTGCAAAAAAGAACCCAACGCTGGCCACTTGTGATTTTCTTCAACATCTTGGACATCTCGGTTTGTCATCTGGATGGCGTTGAACCCAGATTGGAACAGGGGGAAGCTCCAGAGGAGACGGCTCTTTCTCAAGGAGCTGGGCAAGGCATTGGTAAGACCACAAATCCAGAGGAGGCAACATATCCCAAGGACCCCAGCTTCTGCAGCCATCGTGAGGAGGATTCAGGAGGAGGATGCTGGTGCCTCATCCGCCCATCCGCCCGACCCACAGAACCAACAACTCTAATACCGGAAGTAAGTGTAAGTGATGTTGTTGCATGTGTGTGTGTCTGACTCTCCTACCTTGGCCTGCTGTAACTATATATGTGAGTGAGTGAGTGAAGGAGTGAGTGAGTGAGTGAGTGAGTGAGTGAGTGAGTGAGTGAGTGAGTGAGTGAGTGACCCAAGAAGAACAGGAAGACACAGTACACATGCATCACGTGCAAGAAATACATTTGCAACACACACACACAGTAAAACTCAGTCCCTCATGTGGTGTGTAGACCGGCATTAATTTGTGTTCAATGGGGCTCATTTTATCATTTCCATAAAATACTGTATGTAAAATTTGTCCTTCCGATTTGTTCAGTTCAAAGCAATAAACATCAATAGTGATGAAAACCTTGTTTCATTTATATTTGTTCAAGATAAACATGATTTATTCCACCCATGTCTTGATTATAACTATAAATTGTATTTTTAAAAACGAATAGCGCTTTTATTGATAAATGTGATCTAGCAGAGGTAAATGGAAAATATTAACCATGTATGCTGTGATACAACAACTTATTTTTTCAACCTGAGACTCATTGGCCTTGGCTCATTTTCTGTGAAGAACATGTAAAATAACACATTTTCATTGAGTGCACACTGTGCACCCCCTTACACATTTATATTACATATGTGGTGTAATTGTAATTGATATAATTCAACATTTAAGTATTTTTACGTAAATTGTTATGGCTGTATTGTTTTAAAAACCCAATAATGTTGTGGGACCATCAGACCCTTCGAACATTGGGTGAATAACAAAAACATGAACACCACACAAGGGTTAAATGTGCTGAGAATGTTCCAAAGCCAAGCAACTATCCTTTTTTTACTTGGCTCATCGCGCTCTAGCGACTCCTTGTGGCGGGCTGGGTGCCTGCAGGCTGACATCAGTTGTCAGTTGAACGGTGTTTCCCGCAGCTGGCTTTCGGGTTAAGCAGGTGGGTATTAAGAAGTGCGGTTTGGCAAGTCATGTTTCGGAGGACGCATGACTTGACCATCACCTTTCCCGAGCCCGTTGGGGAGTTGCAGCGATGAGACAAGATCGTAATTGGATCGCAATTTGATATCACGAAATTGGGGAGATAAAGGGGGTAAAATACAAAAAATAATGAAAAATCATCTCATCTCCTATAGAAGGAACAGACACACGCAGGCGCGCACACACATGAGGACGATGATTGGATGATTGACTGAGTTTCATTTTCTCTGAGTCATATTGCGTCCTCCTCCTCCTCCTACATCCATGCTGCTGATTTCACTAATGGAAAATAACAAAGTGCACCCACGCACAGAGCGCGCACACACACACACACACACACTCCTGTGAATCATGCTGTAAAGTGTTGAGTCACACAGCCATGCTTCTGCTTGGGAGTAAAGTCATTCTCTAATGAAGTGTTTATCTCTGCACCATACTGCTTATTTAAACACAGACGGCAACGCTAAGTGTGGGTTTGAGCTATTATAGAATAGATATACACCAGATAGAAGAGGGAAGGAGGTCAGTAGCTCAAATACGCCTATTATAGTATAGATATAAACTAGATAGAAGGGATAGGGTGGCAGGTAGCTTAGTGGTTAAGAGTGTTGTGCCAGTAACCGAAAGGTCGCTGGTTCTAATCCCCGAGCCGACTAGGTGAAAAATCTGTCGATGTGCCCTTGAGCAAGGCCCTTAACCCTAATTGCTCCTGTAAGTTGCTCTGGATAAGAGCGTCTGCTAAATGACAACAACAACAACAACAAAAAAGATGAGGTGAGGTCACCTAGCAGCCCCCACACTGACATCATCAGATCTGAGTGACACTAAACCCTCTTAGGTAATGGATAAGAGTGACTGCCATGAATGATAACTTCCTGTCCTCTCCTGTCCGTCCCTCTGTTCTCCGATGATGTCTGTAAATGTAGATGACTCAGACAAACTCCTTCCTTACACTCCTCTTCTGAAAAGATGCCCTGCTTCCCCTTTCCTCTCCCTCCTTCCCCTCTCCCTCCCTGTTTCTCCCTTTCCCCTCTGAAAGGAAAGTAAAGCAACGTGACGCTGCAGGCTGTACTTGCCACTAACAGATGTACTGTAGGATCAGGTTTCCCATTAGGAGCTGAGAATCAAAAGCAACCCTGGATCTGTTGGGTACATAACATTATACAGGATGTCATTTTACAACCACCAGCTGACACCTGAAACCTGAACTGGGATCAGGTCTTACAGTAAATAACCTGACATTATTGTTCTGCAACACGTTACAGCTGACTCAGAGTCAGTGTGAAAAACAACATGAGTGAAAGTCAAACGCTTCACTAACAGGTGTGCACCCCCCTCCCCTGACTTTTTTCTGCAGTGTTTTTCCCTCTCTAGTTTTCATTGCTAGGCCAGTTAGAGTAGGAGGCTTTTGGTATTCTCATCAAAACAAACAGGGGATAACAGTATAACGTTTCCATGTCAACGTCCTGTCATTATCGTCCTCCTGCTTCATTGGTTTAGCCAAATATATAAAAGCAGATACAAAATGGCAGCTATTTTCCTCCCATGATGCAGCTGGACTGGTGACTATAATCAGGAGTTTGGCCCACATTTAATGGGAAGTAGACTGTGTGTGTGTGTGTGTGTGTGTGTGTGTGTGTGTGTGTGTGTGTGTGTGTGTGTTGCAGCTGTGACCCTGGTGCACTAGTGGGACGAGGTTATGGCATCCTGTAGCATTTCCTCATTAATTTTCCTTCTATTCTGCTTCTCTACACACACACACACACACACACACACACACACACAC
>NC_059230.1:3438279-3630779 GCF_020615455.1 Coregonus clupeaformis
TGCCGAGCTCCAGCTGTGTTTTTTATGTTTTTTGTATTTGTATTTAGTATCATTTAATATTGAAGATGAGTAACATCAGCTTTTTCCAGTGGGGAGAAAAAGTATTTAGTCAGCTACCAATTGTGCAAGTTCTCCCACTTAAAAAGATGAGAGAGGCCTGTCATTTTCATCATAGGTACACGTCAACTATGACAGACAGAATGAAAAAAAAATCCAGAAAATCACATTGTAGGATATTTTAAGAATTTATTTGCAAATTATTGTGGAAAATAAGTATTTGGTCAATCACAAAGTTTCTCAATACTTTGTTATATACCCTTTGTTGGCAATGACACAGGTCAAACGTTTTCTGTAAGTCTTCACAAGGTTTTCACACACTGTTACTGGTATTTTGGCCCATTCCTCCATGCAGATCTCCTCTAGAGCAGTGATGTTTTGGGGCTGTCGCTGGGCAACACAGACTTTCAACTCCCTCCAAAGATTTTCTATTGGGTTCAGGTCTGTAGACTGGCTAGGCCACTCCAGGACCTTGAGATGCTTCTTACCGAGCCACTCTTTAGTTGCCTTGGCTGTGTGTTTCGGGTCGTTGTCATGCTGGAGGACCCAGCCACGACCCATCTTCAATGCTCTTACTGAGGGAAGGAGGTTGTTGGCCCAGATCTCGCGATACATGGCCCCATCCATCCTCCCCTCAATACGGTGCAGTCGTCCTGTCCCCTTTGCAGAAAAGCATCCCCAAAGAATGATTTTTCCACCTCCATGCTTCACGGTTGGGATGGTGTTCTTGGGGTTGTACTCATCCTTCTTCTTCCTCCAAACAAGGCGAGTGGAGTTTAGACCAAAAAGCTCTATTTCTGTCTCATCAGACCACATTACCTTCTCCCATTCCTCCTCTGGATCATCCAGATGGTCATTGGCAAACTTCAGACGGGCCTGGACATGCGCTGGCTTGAGCAAGGGGACCTTGCGTGCGCTGCGGGATTTTAATCCATGACGGCGTAGTGTGTTACTAATGGTTTTCTTTGAGACTGTGGTCCCAGCTCTCTTCAGGTCATTGACCAGGTCCTGCCGTGTAGTTCTGGGCTGATCCCTCACCTTCCTCATGATCATTGATGCCCCACGAGGTGAAATCTTGCATGGAGCCCCAGACCGAGGGTGATTGACCGTCATCGACCTGGCCAAGGCTTTCGACTCTGTCAACCACCGCATTCTTATTGGCAGACTAAATAGCCTTGGTTTCTCAAATGACTGCCTCGCCTGGTTCACCAACTACTTCTCAGAGTTCAGTGTGTCAAATCGGAGGGCCTGTTGTCTGGACCTATGGCAGTCTCTATGGGGGTGCCACAGGGTTCAATTCTTGGGCCGACACTTTTCTCTGTGTATATCAATGATGTCGCTCTTGCTGCTGGTGACTCTCAGATCCACCTCTACGCAGACGACACCATTTTGTATACATCTGGCCCTTCATTGGACACTGTGTTAACAAACCTCCAAACGAGCTTCAATGCCATACAACAATCCTTCAGTAGCCTCCAACTGCTCTTAAACACTAGTAAAACTAAATGCATGCTTTTCAATCGAACGCTGCTGGCACCCGCCCACCCGACTAGAATCACCACTCTCGACGGGTCTGACCTAGAGTATGTGGACAACTACAAATACCTAGGTGTCTGGTTAGACTGTAAACTCAACTTCCAGACTCACATAAAGAATCTCCAATCCAAAGTTAAATCTAGAATCGGCTTCCTATTTCACAACAAAGCCTCCTTCACTCATGCTGCCAAACATGCCCTCGTAAAACTGACTATCCTACCGATCCTTGACTTCGGCGATGTCATTTACAAAATAGCCTCCAACACTCTACTCAGCAAATTGGATGTAGTCTATCACAGTGCCATCCGTTTTGTCTCCAAAGCCCCATACACTACCCACCACTGTGACCTGTACGCTCTTGTTGGCTGGTCCTCACTACATGTTCGTCGTCAAACCCACTGGCTCCAGGCCATCTATAAATCACTGCTAGGCAAATCCCCGCCTTATCTTAGCTCATTGGTCACCATAGCAGCACCCACCCGTAGTCTGCGCTCCAGCAGGTATATCTCACTGGTCATTCCCAAAGCCAACACCTCCTTTGGCCGCCATTCCTTCCAGTTCTCTGCTGCCAATGACTGGAACGAATTGCAAAAATCTCTGAAGCTGGAGACTCTTATCTCCCTCAATAACTTTAAGCATCAGTTGTCAGAGCACCTTACCGATCACTGCACCTGTACACAGCCCATCTGAAATTAGCCCACCCAACTACCTCATCCCTATATTGTTATTTATTTTGCTCTTTTGCACCCCAGTATCTCTATTTGCACATAATCTCTTGCACATCTAGCATTCCAGTGTTAATACTATTGTAATTATTCTGCACTATAGCCTATTTATTGCCTTACCTCCATAACTTGCTACATTTGCACACACTCTATATATATTTTCTGTTGTATTTCTGACTTTATGTTTTTTACCCCATATGTAACTCTGTGTTGTTTTTATTGCACTACTTTGCTTTATCTTGGCCAGGTCGCAGTTGTAAATGAGAACCTGTTCTCAACTGGCTTACCTGGTTAAATAAAGGTGAAATAAAAAAATAAAAAATAAAAAAATCTTGAACTTCTTCCATTTTCTAATAATTGTGCCAACAGTTGTTGCCTTCTCACCAAGTTGCTTGCCTATTGTCCTGTAGCCCATCCCAGCCTGTGCAGGTCTACAATGTTATCCCTGATGTCCTTACACAGCTCTCTGGTCTTGGCCATTGTGGAGAGGTTGGAGTCTGTTTGATTGAGTGTGTGGACAGGTGTCTTTTATACAGGTAATGAGTTCAAACAGGTGCAGTTAATACAGGTAATGAGTGGAGAACAGGAGGGCTTCTTAAAGAAAAACTAACAGGTCTGTGAGAGCCGGAATTCTTACTGGTTGGTAGGTGATCAAATACTTATGTCATGCAAATTAATTACTTAAAAATCATACAATGTGATTTTCTGGATTTTTGTTTTAGATTCCGTCTCTCACAGTTGAAGTGTACCTATGATAAAAATTACAGACCTCTACATGCTTTGTAAGTAGGAAACCCTGCAAAATCGGCAGTGTATCAAATACTTGTTCTCCCCACTGTATATATATATATATACAGCTGTGTTTGTCAGACCACGAGACATCCCGAAAATCGGTCTTCTCACGAAAAGGTCTGTAGTGTCCAAACGGTTTGGCCTACAAAGATGAGACTCTCAAGAAGACGATGGTGGTCTCACTTGAATGGAAGTATGGAGCACGTTTTGTGCCTACCCCCAAAAAGTGGTTGAATATGTTAAAATAAATAATAATCTCTCTCGCTCTCTATCTATACACATTACCAGTCAAACGTTTGGACACACCTTCTCATTCATAGCTTTTTATTTCTTTTTACAATTTTCTACTTTATAGAATAATAGTGAAGACATCAAAACTATGAAATAACACATATGGAATCATGTAGTAACCAAAAAAAATTATACAAAAGTCTTCAAAGTAGCACTCTTTGCCTTGATGACAGCTTTGCACACTCTTGGCATTCTCTCAACCAGATTAACCTGGAATGCTTTTCCAAAAGTCTTGAAGGAGTTCCCACATATGCTGAGAACTTGTTGGCTGCTTTTCCTTCACTCTGTGGTCCGACTCATCCCAAACCATCTCAATTGGGTTGAGGTTGGGTGATTGTGGAGGCACTCCATCACTCTCCTTCTTGGTCAAAAGCCTTTACAGAGCCTGGAGGTGTTTTGGGTGATTATCCTGTTGAAAAACAAATTATAGTCCCACTCATCCCAAACCAGATGGGATGACGTATCGCTGCTGAATGCAGTGGTATTCATGTTGGTTAAGTTTGCCTTGAATTCGAAATAAATCAGTGACACCAACAATGCACCACCACACCACCTCCTCCATGGTTCATGTTGGGATCCACACATGCGGAGATCATCTGTTCACCTACTCTGCATCTCACAAGACACGGCGGTTGAAACCAAAAATCTCAAATAAGGACTCATCAGACCAAAGGACAGATTTCGAACGGTCTAATGTCCATTGATTATGTTTCTTGGCCCAGCATGTCTCTTCTTCTTATTGATGTCCTTTATTAGTGGTTTCTTTGCAGCAATTCGACCAAGAAGGCCTGATTCATGCAGTCTCCTCTGAACAGTTGATGTTGAGATGTGTATGTTACTTGAACTCTGTGAAGCATTTATTTGGGCTGCAATTTCTGAGGCTGGTAACTCTAATGATCTTATCCTCTGCAGCAGAGGTAACTCTGGGTCTTCCTTTCATGTGGCGGTCCTCATTAGAGCCAGTTTCATCATAGTGCTTGATGGTTTTTGCGACTTTATTTTCAGTATTGACTGACCTTCAAGTCTTAAGGTAATGATGGACTGTCGTTTCTATTTGCTTATTTGAGCTGTTCTTGCCATAATATGGACTTTGTCTTTTCCTAAAGAGAGCTATCTTCTGTATACCCACCCCTACCTTGTCAAAACACAACTGATTGGTTCAAAACGCATTAAGAATGAAATTCCACAAATTGACTTTTAAGAAGGCACACCTGCTAATTGAAATGCATTCCAGGTGACTACCTCATGAAGCTGGTTGAGTGAAAACCAAGAGTGTGCAATGCTGTCATCAAGGCAAAGGGTGGCTATTTGAAGAATCTCAAATATAAAATATATTTTGATTTGTTTAACACTTTTTTGGTCACTACATGATTCCATATGTGTTATTTCATAGTTTTGATGTCTTCACTATTATTCTACAATGTAAGAAATAGTACAAATAAAGAAAAACCCTTGAGTAGATGTATCCAAACCTTTGACAGGTACTGTGTTTACACACACATATATATATATATATATACTACCGTTCAAAAGTTTGGGGTCACTTATGAATGTCCTTGTTTTCGAAAGAAAAGCATTTTTTTATAGACTAAAATAACATCAAATTGATCAGAAATACAGTTTAGACATTGTTAATGTTGTAAATGGCTATTGTAGCTGGAAACGGCTGATTTTTAATGGAATATCTACATAGGCGTACAGAGGCCCATTATCTACAACCGTCAGTCCTGTGTTTGCTAATCCAAGATGATCATTTTAAAAGGCTAATTGATCAGTAGAAAACTCTTTTGCAATTATGTTAGCACAGCTGAAAACTGTTGTGCTGTTTAAAGAAGCAATACATCTGGTGTCTTGAGACTAGTTGAGTATCTGGAGCATCAGCAATTGTGGGTTCGATTACAGGCTCAAAATGGCCAGAAACAAATAACTTTCTTCGGAAATTCGTCAGTCTATTCATGTTCTGAGAAATTAAGGCTATTCCACGTGAGAAATTGCCAAGAAACGGAAGATCTCGTACAACGCCGTGTACTACTCCCTTCACAGAACAGCGCAAACTGTCTCTAACCAGAATAGAAAGAGGAGTGGAAGGCCCCGGTGCACAACTGAGCAAGAGGACAAATACATTAGTGACTAGTTTGAGAAACAGACGCCTCACAGGTCCTCAACTGGCAGCTTCATTAAATAGTACCTGCAAAACACCAGTCTCAACATCAACAGTGAAGAGGCGACTCCGGGATGCTGACCTAGGCAGAGTTGCAAAGAAAAAGCCATATCTCAGACTGGCCAATAAAAATGAAAGATTAAGATGGGAAAAAGAACACAGACACTGGACAGAGGAGGATTGGGAAAAAAAGTGTTATGGACAGACGAATCGAAGTTTGAGGTGTTCGGATCACAAAGAAGAACATTTGTGAGACGCAGACCAAATGAAAAGATTCTAGAGGAGTGCTTGATGCCATCTGTCAAGCATGGTGGAGGCAATGTGATGGTCTGGGGGTGCTTTGGTGGTGGTAAAGTGTGAGATTTGTACAGGGTAAAAGGGATCTTGAAGAAGGAAGGCTATCACTCCATTTTGCAATGCCATGCCATACCCCGTGGACGGTGCTTGATTGGAGCCAATTTCCTCCTACAACAGGACAATGACCCAAAGGACAGCTCCAAACTATGAAATAACTATTTAGGGAAGAAGCAGTCAGCTGATATTCTGTCTATAATGGAGTGGCCAGCACAGTCACCGGATCTCAACCCTATTGAGCTGTTGTGGCAGCCTCTTGATATGTAAGAAGTGCCCATCAAGCCAATCGAACTTGTGGGAGGTGCTTCAGGAAGCATGGGGTGAAATCTCTTCAGATTACCTCAACAAATTGACAACTAGAATGCCAAAGGTCTGCAAGGCTGTAATTTCTGCAAATGGAGGATTCTTTGACAAAAGCAAAGTTTGAAGGACACAATTATTATTTGTATTAAAAATCATTATTTTTCACCTTGTCAATGACTACATTCCTTATTCATTTTGCTATATTTCCTATTAAAATTCATTTCATGTATGTTTTCATGGAAAACAAGGACATTTCTAAGTGACCCCAAACTTTTGAATGGTAGTGTATGTATGTATATATATATATACAGTGGGGGAAAAAAAGTATTTAGTCAGCCACCAATTGTGCAAGTTCTCCCACTTATAAAATGGGTCAAAATCATGTATAGTAACCCTAGGTGTAAAATAGTAAATAATGGCTATTTCTCAGAAAGTTTTAAACTGTCAAGAGGAGTGAAACAAGGATGTCCACTATCGGCATATCTATTTATTGTTGCCATCGAGATGTTAGCTATTAAAATCAGATCCAATAATAATATCAGAGGATTAGAAATACAGGGCTTAAAAACAAAGGTGTCATTGTACGCTGATGTTTCATGTTTTCTTTTAAATCCACAACTAGAATCCCTCCACAGCCTCATAGAGGATCTAGATACATTTTCTAACCTCTCTGGATTACAACCAAATTATGACAAATGTACTATATTACGTATTGGATCACTAAAAAATAAACATGTTACTTTACCATGTAGTTTACCAATAAAATGGTCTGATGGTGATGTGGATATACTCGGAATACATATCCCAAAGGAAATACATGATCTCACTTCAATACATTTTAATAGAAAGTTAGCAAAAATAGATAAGATCTTACTACCATGGAAAGGAAAATACCTGTCAATTTGTGGAAGAATCACCCTGATTAACTCTTTAGTATTATCCCAGTTTACCTATTTGCTTATGGTCTTGCCTACGCCTAGCGAACAGTTTTTTAAATTATATGAGAAAAAAATATTCAATTTTATTTGGAACGGCAAGCCAGACAAAATTAAAAGAGCATATTTATATAATGAATATGAATTCGGAGGACATAAATTATTAAATATTAAAGCATTAGACCTATCACTAAAAGCTTCAGTCATACAAAAGTTATACTTAAATCCGAACTGGTTCTCAAGCAAATTAGTAAGATTGTCTCACCCAATTTTCAAGAAAGGCCTTTTTCCCTTTATTCAGATTACAACCTCTCACTTTCAGTTATTTGAAAAGGAAATAATCTCCCAAATGTCACTCTTTCTAAAACAAGCCATAGAAAGTTGGTTGCAATTTCAATTTAATCCTCCAGAAACGACAGAACAAATAATGCAACAAATATTGTGGTTAAATTCAAATATACTAATTGACAAAAACCTTTATTTTTTGACAGAATGTTTAAAAAAAGGTATAATCTTCGTAAATGATATCATCGGTAGGACTGGTGGAGTTATGTCGCACATGCAGCTAACAAAAACATATGGAAATGTCTGCTCTACCCAAAATTACAACCAAATAATTGCAGCCTTACCGCAAAAGTGGAAGAGGAAAGTGGAAGGGGGAGAAAGTAAGGAACTTGTCTGTCGGCCTTGCATTAAAGAACATAATTGGTTAAGGAAAACTGTGATAAATAAAAAAGTATATCAGTTTCACTTAAGTACCAAAGGATTGACAGCCGTCCCATATAGATTGCGAAATAGTTGGGAAGAGATCTTTGACGTACCGATCCCATGGCATAGTGTTTATGAACTGACACGCAAAACGACACCGGATTCAAAAATTTGAATCTTTCAATTTAAATTATTATATTAAATTCTTGCTACCAATAAAATGTTATTTATATGGGGGATACAATCTTCCCAGCTCTGCAGGTTTTGCTGTGAAGAGACAGAATCATTAGATCATTTGTTTTGGTTCTGTCCATTTGTAGCTTGTTTTTGGACACAGGTCCAGGAATGGCTAAAGGATTGCAATATTTACCTGGAACTAACCTTGCAGATAGCATTACTGGGTGATCTGAAAAGTCATAGTCAATCAATCAATAATATAATAATACTTTTAGCAAAAAAAAATATTTTTAATTCACAATCTGTAGAAGCAATGAGAATAGAAAGGTTCAGAATTTTTGTAAAACATCACAGTACGGTCGAAATATATATGGCAAATAGAAATCCTATATGGATGGTGTTAAGAGATAGATGGGAGGTATTGAATAGAGTTGAAGGATGGGACTAATAACAAATAACAACAAATAATAACAAAGATAGCTAATAATGTAAGCATACTGTGTCCACAATAAGTATATAGGTTGTATGTTGGGAGCTTTTGGGAAGGAGCACAGTTAGAAAGATATGGCATATAGAAGCAAACCGGATGGACACCATGAAAATGATCGGAGAGGTTGAGAGTAGAAGAAGTTCAGGAGCAAAAAAAAAATATATATATATATATATATATATATATATATATATATATATATATATATATATATATATATATATATATATATATATAATAGAATTATTGTAAAATTGACTCTGTCCATAAGGTGTAGATAGTAAGTATAGACCGGAAGTAGAGGCCTGGGCATTGTTGTTCACTAATTTACTCCAAGTAGGGAAAGGATGGTGGGGTTGAAAAGTAATAAAGGGGAGTATATATATATAAAAAATAAAAAAAACATGGGGGATTGGAAGTGATGCAGACAATTACATTGATAGAAGTTTTTTAAACTAAAAAAAAAAAATTCTCCCACTTAAAAAGATGAGAGAGGCCTGTAATTTTCATCATAGGTACACGTCAACTATGACAGACAAAATGAGAAAAAAAATCCAGAAAATCACATTGTAGGATTTTTAATGAATTTATTTGCAAATTATGGTGGAAAATAAGAATTTGGTCACCTACAAACAAGTAAGATTTCTGGCTCTCACAGACCTGTAACTTATTCTTTAAGAGGCTCCTCTGTCCTCCACTCGTTACCTGTATTAATGGCACCTGTTTGAACTTGTTATCAGTATAAAAGACACCTGTCCACAACCTCAAACAGTCACACTCCAAACTCCACTATGGCCAAGACCAAAGAGCTGTCAAAGGACACCAGAAACAAAATTGTAGACCTGCACCAGGCTGGGAAGACTGAATCTGCAATAGGTAAGCAGCTTGGTTTGAAGAAATCAACTGTGGGAGCAATTATTAGGAAATGGAAGACATACAAGACCACTGATAATCTCCCTCGATCTGGGGCTCCACGCAAGATCTCACCCCGTGGGGTCAAAATGATCACAAGAACGGTGAGCAAAAATCCCAGAACCACACGGGGGACCTAGTGAATGACCTGCAGAGAGCTGGGACCAAAGTAACAAAGCCTACCATCAGTAACACACTACGCCGCCAGGGACTCAAATCCTGCAGTGCCAGACGTGGCCCTCTGCTTAAGCCAGTATATGTCCAGGCCCGTCTGAAGTTTGCTAGAGTGCATTTGGATGATCCAGAAGAGGATTGGCAGAATGTCATATGGTCAGATGAAACCAAAATGTAACTTTTTGGTAAAAACTCAACTCGTCGTGTTTGGAGGACAAAGAATGCTGAGTTGCATCCAAAGAACACCATACCTACTGTGAAGCATGGGGGTGGAAACATCATGCTTTGGGGCTGTTTTTCTGCAAAGGGACCAGGACGACTGATCCGTGTAAAGGAAAGAATGAATGGGGCCATGTATCATGAGATTTTGAGTGAAAACCTCCTTCCATCAGCAAGGGCATTGAAGATGAAACGTGGCTGGGTCTTTCAGCATGACAATGATCCCAAACACACCGCCGGGCAACGAAGGAGTGGCTTCGTAAGAAGCATTTCTAGGTCCTGGAGTGGCCTAGCCAGTCTCCAGATCTCAACCCTATAGAAAATCTTTGGAGGGAGTTGAAAGTCCGTGTTGCCCAGCGACAGCCCCAAAACATCACTACTCTAGAGGAGATCTGCATGGAGGAATGGGCCAAAATACCAGCAACAGTGTGTGAAAACCTTGAGAAGACTTACAGAAAACGTTTGACCTGTGTCATTGCCAACAAAGGGTATATAACAAAGTATTGAGAAACTTTTGTTATTGACCAAATACTTATTTTCCACCATAATTTGCAAATAAATTCATAAAAAATCCTGGAATTTTATTTCTCATTTTGTCTGTCATAGTTGACGTGTACCTGTGATGAAAATTACAGGCCTCTCTCATCTTTTGAAGTGGGAGAACTTGCACAATTGGTGGCTGACTAAATACTTTTTCCCCCCACTGTATATATATATTTCCTGAGCTTCTTATATCTCCTACTTTTTATCAAATATTTCTATTTATTTATATATATTTTTGATACCTAGAGGGGTCCTAAAAGTCAATATCAAATATTTTAAATATCCGTGGTATAACCATCTTAAACCATATATCAGCTTAAACCATACCACCCCCCCCCCCCCTTAAGATTTAAAATGCATTTTAAATTGAAACACAATTACAGTAAAGCAATGCAATGAAATAAGTAAAATAAGTACATAAAGTGACTGACATGTGGCGGTCTACAGTATAATGTAGGAATTTGTATTTGTATTTATTGTATAACATATATTTTTCCAGCAGCAGACTATGATCAATAATGTCAAAAGCCGCACTGAAGTCTAACAAAACAGCCCCCACAATATTTCTATCCTCAATTTCTCTCAGCCAATCATCAGTCATTTGTGTAAGTCCTGTGCTTGGTGAATGTTCTTCCCTATAAGGCTGATGAATGTCTGTTGTCATTTTGTTTACTGTAAAATAGCATTGTATCTGGTCAAACACATTTTTTTCCAATCCTTTACTAAGGGTTGGTAACAGGCAGATTGGTCGACTATTTGAGTCAGTAAAGTGGGCTTTACTATTCTTTGGTACCAGAATGACTTTTGCTTCCTCCAGGCCTGAGGGCACACACGTTCTAGTAGGTTTAAATAATTGAATACATGGCAAATAGGAGTGCAAATACTGTCCGCTGTTATCTTCAGTAATTTTCCATCCAAGTTGTTAGACCCCGGTGGCTTGTCATTGTTGACAGACAACAATAATTTCACTCTCACTTAACGGAATTTGAAATTACAATGCTTGTCTTTCATAATTTGGTCAGATATACTTGGATGTGTAGGGTCAGCGTTTGTTGCTGGCATGTCATGCCTAAGTTTGCTTTTTTTTTAATAAAAAACTCATTAAAGTAGTTGGCAATATCAGGATTTGTGTGATGAATGAGCCATCTGATTCAATTAATGATGGAGCTGAGTTTGCCTTTTTTCCAAAAATTTATTTTATGGTGCTCTAAAGCTTTTTACTATCATTCTTTATGTCACTTATCTTTGTTTCATAGTGTATTTTCCTCTTCTTTTTATTCAGTTTAGTTAAATGATTTCTCAATTTGCAGTACGTTTGCCAATCGGTTGTGCAGCCAGACTTTTATACCATTCCTTTTGCCTCATCCCTCTCAACCATAACATTTTTGAACTCCTCATCAATTCACTGGGATTTAACCGTTTTTACAGTCATTTTCTTAATGGGTGCATGCTTATTAGTAACTGGGATAAGCAATTTCATTTATGTGTCAAGTGCAGCGTATGTTTGCTCCACATTACACACCTCAGACCAACAAATATTCTTTACATCAACAACATAGGAATCACTATAAAACGTATTGTATGACCTCTTATACACTATATTAGGCCCAGCCTTTGGAACATTTGTTTTCCTAGATATGGCTACTATATTGTGATCACTACATCCGATGGATCTGGGTAATGCTTTAAAGCAAATTTTTGCAGCATTAGGAAAGATGTGATCAATACATGTTGTTGATTTAATTCCTGTGCTGTTTGCAACTTCCCTGGTAGGTTGACTGATAACATGAACCAGGTTGCAGGCACTGGTTACAGTTTGAAGTTTTTTCTTGAATTGAAGCTTAGCAGAAATATATATTCTCATATTATTTATGTTAGTGCAGAGTGAGCTGCACACAGTGGACTTTCTACTTGTGCACACAACCTCAGTGCTAACAGCATAAATCTGGTTCATAAGCACATGATTGGTGCATACAATAGCTGTAGGATCAGCAGAGGCATTCAGGGCAGTTAGAGGGACATAAATTAGGTTACTTACAAATCAAATCAAATCAAATCAAATTTTATTGGCCACATGCGCCGAATACAACAGGTGCAGACATTACAGTGAAATGCTTACTTACAGCCCTTAACCAACAGTGCATTTATTTTTAATAAAAAAAGTAGAATAAAACAACAAAAAAGTGTTGAGAAAAAAGGGCAGAAGTAAAATAAAATAACAGTAGGGAGGCTATATATACAGGGGGGTACCGGTGCAGAGTCAATGTGCGGGGGCACCGGCTAGTTGAGGTAGTTGAAGTAATATGTACATGTGGGTAGAGTTAAAGTGACTATGCATAACTAATTAACAGAGTAGCAGCAGCGTAAAAAGATGGGGTGGGGGGGGCAGTGCAAATAGTCAGGGTAGCCATGATTAGCTATTCAGGAGTCTTATGGCTTGGGGTTAGAAGCTGTTGAGAAGTCTTTTGGACCTAGACTTGGCACTCCGGTACCGCTTGCCGTGCGGTAGCAGAGAGAACAGTCTATGACTAGGGTGGCTGGAGTCTTTGACAATTTTGAGGGCCTTCCTCTGACACCTTCCTCTACATTGTGTCTACCAACGCCTAGAATAATGTATATTTGCTAAAGCATTATGACAACTCAGCGACACAATGGTAGGGATTAACTGAGCTGGGCTTGGGTCATTGATAAGTAATCGTCTCAATGCGGCCTTGTAATGCTGTGAAAGGATCCAGGAACCCAAAGTAATTATGATTTACATAGCAAAACCAGACAAGTGCCAAATTCCTTATAAATGATCTATAGTCATATAAATAACACACCTTATTAGAAAGTGTTAGTCTCAAAGAAAACAAAATGGTGCCTGCTTACCTCATTCAGTTTGATCTCTTTAATGACAAACTGGTCACCATCTTTGTCAGTAGCTATGACACCATTCTCTGCCTTCCTCAGGATAGTGTATCCTTTCTTCTCAAGGACACTCTGTGTATTCCCCATCTTTGGATTTCACTAGAATACAGTATGGTGTCATTGGTAAAAAACTCAAATGCCAAATATGTACAGTAAAATATTTGGAATTATGAAATGAGGAGTTGATTAATAAAAAGCTCAACACTTATTTTGTAATTTTAAATATGTTGTCTATGTTAAAATGCATTGTTTTGAAATGCAACCTACAATAAACCGTTCATGAAATGCAGAGGGGTATGCTACAAAGTAGGATCAATGGGTTAGCCAATTCACTTTAATGATCAACCAGAAATAAGTATAAGTTTTCTGGTTCGTTAAGAAATCTAAACTTCTGTGTTTTTGGTTGTTGAGTCAGTTAGACCATGCCAATTTCAAGCGTTGCTGAGGGGTATTTTACTCTGCTCTGCTGACTAGTATTTGTCTCCGTTCTTACAGAAATAAAGAATTGATTTTATGTTATTATTGATTCATCAGGAATAATGTGACCCCAGATATTATGGGACCCATCTCGTCCAAAAAGTTGACTAAAGTTTGCAAAAAATCACCTGGAAGCACCTGGATGACATCAAGACTCTTGGAAGAATTTGCTATGGACAGATGAGTCAAACGTGTAACTTTTTGGTGGGGGGTGCATTCCACAGTAAGAACCAAATACCAACTGTCAAGCATTGTGGTGGTAGTGTGATAGTTTGGGAATGCTTTGCTGCCTCAGGAACTGGACAACTTGACTTAATAGAAGAAACCATGAATTCTGCTCTGAATCAGAGAATTCTACAGGAGAATGTCAGGCCATGCATGTGTGAGCTGAAGCTGAAGCGCAGCTGGGTCATGCAGCAAGACAATGATCCAAAACACACACTCAAGTCTACATTAAAATGTCTAAAACAGATTTGAAATTTTGGGATGACCAAGTCAAAGTCCAGACCTATTATCAACTGAGATGTTGTGGCAGGACTTGAAAACCAACAAATGTTGCTGAGTTAAAGCAGTTCTGCAAGACTGGACAAAAATTCCTCTACAGCGACGTGAGAGACTGATCAACAACTACAGCAAGCAATTGGTTGGAGTCATTGCAGCTAAAGGTTTCGGAACCAGTTAAGTGTAAGGGGGGCAATTACTTTTTAAATAGGAGCATTAGAAAGTTTGTTTATGACATAGATGATAAGTATGTAATTGTTCTGTTATTTGTTAACTCAGGTTCTCTTTATCTAATAATAGGATTGGGTAGAAGATCTGTTAACATTCAACATCAAAATATGCAAAAGTAGAGAAAATTGGAAAGGGGGCAAATACTTTTTCACAGCACTGATACCATGTTGGGGCAGGGCTTCCTGCTCTGTCCCCGTAGTCCGTCATGCATTTGTTATGAATGTTGAACCTTCTGGTGTACTATGAGCAGACAATTGCACAGGAAGTCAAAACTTCCTGTCAAGTTAAAATGAGCTTGTTCTAGCTTATTGTGAGGACTTGTAGTCTATGACAAAACATGATGTTGTCAATGTAGTAATGACTATGTACAGTGGCAGAGCTAAGGTGAAATGTCCCTTTAATGCCCTTGGTTTCAAAGACCATATCAGATTATCTCTAGATTAGGTTAAGCAACATACTGTTTCTCAGAAATTACACCATCTTGGGTAAATATGAGGAAATATCACTCCTGGTAAATGCCTGTAAACATTTTGAATGTAATTGCCATGCAAATCTATCAATGTGCTGTTTAGAACTGCTCAGCTCCAAACAAATTAGCTTAAAAGCGATTATCTCCAATTATACCCATCGACACAAAACAATAAGAGGTACACTATTCCAATGAACTTTGCACTTTCAGGCATTGTAAAAAAACAACAACTGCATATTCCATGAGAGGAAGATATAACACAGAACACAAACATCTAACATTTCTTATAATAGCTGGGATTTAGGCTACTTTAAAAAATTTATTATATAAAATATATATATGGAAATGTGCACAAATTGTGCATGAGTATTAGAATACCATGATAGACTTCTAAAAGGGTTTGTTGTTTCAGTATTAAGTTACCTGTTGATAGTACAAAATTATATTACATATAACGTTCTTACCTTTGAATGTGTTGTCTCTCCTATTTGCTTTCACTTTACATCTGGAAAAAAAGCATTAAATACTTGTAGTATACGTCAATCGTAGGTGTTACCATCAATTAAAGAGTCTGCTCATACTGAACGTCGATCATAAGGTTTATTCAGATCACAAGCTTCAGCATGAGTAACAGGTGACATGACACCCGGAGAGACGCCTCAGAATGGCTGCTTGCTCTACCCTCTCCGTCATTTTCCCCCTATTTATAAACAATGATGCCCCCTCTTCTGGCCAATCACCAGTCTCCCCTGTCTACAACCCACCTCCTGTCTGTGGTATGTGGTATTACACCTAAAACATTGCCTTCTGATACTAACCTAAACAACATTCCTTCTTCCTCCAAAATAGTCATAATCTCAATACACGACATATTCCCCCCTTCGAGACGAACTAAACGTCTCGAAACCAAACAGAATAGGATTATGACTAGTAACCATTTATCTCATTGAGTATCTTTTAACATTAAACCAAACCCATTCTCCTCTTGAGTGTAAATACCTTTCTATGAAATACCTGTTTATGAAGTGTGAATACATTACTATGACATATGAACAACTGTTTATGAAGTATGAATACATTACTATGACATATGAAGAAATCTCTATGGAGTGTAAACACATTACTATGAATTATGAATAAATCTCTATGGAGTGTGAGAGCGAAAAACTGTCCAGCAGCCATCCATCCATATCAATCAGGACAGTAAAATTCTCTCACGGTCCCTCTGCCCCAGGCAACCACCGTCGGTACTCCAGATAACCTCATAACTCATGTAAATGCATTTGAAAGTATGATGCAACTAAATACACATGTAAACAAAATCCTATCCATAAATATCCATTGTACAGCTGGTCAACCCATCGAATCGTACAATGAATCTCTCCCTTCCTAGACCTTCTGTCCCTAACCCCATCGAAATAAACAAAAGCATCTAATATCCTCATCTGCATTCAATAACATCAAACATCATTCTACTAAAATCAATACCTAAGAATATGACACAATTATGTATTACACATCAAATATGTCTATATTTCATTGCAGACACTGGAGTGTAGTCCACTACACTTCATCTCCCTGTAATGTCCTCTTCCAATGGACTTGTTGATGATGGAATCAGCCACACCCTCCTTGTTTCATCTCCTCCAGTCATATTGTCTTTGTTTGAGTATTCCAATCTCCACATGTTCTCCCACATGCTTCTGGAATGACAAGAAAATAAACGACCAAACAGTATCCTTTGCAAAACAACCACTTTCAAATTAAACCTCCATTTCACCTAAGAATTTAAAAAATGATACATAAATGATGCATGAATCACATTATCCATTCCCCCCTTTGATTCATAAATCATACTAAAAATTATACTAATATTGAAAAAACAATTTGAAAAATCATCAAATAATCCAAAATGATATTTATCCCTCAGTTCCACTTGTCCATCTTTATCCAGATCAGGAACAGTCCACACCGGCATCTGAGTGTTGTCTCCAGGCACCACTTCTCCAACCTATCTCAATCTCATAACTTTCTCAAAAGTCAGTACAAACATCACCCAGTGTTATCAAAGCTTAAACTAGAATCTGACCCATCACTGCCCCTACTGGACCTAACTGATCTTGCAACCAAATCCTTTCAAATGCATCCCTTACAATGCATCTATAACCCCAGTGATATTATCTGAACTATCTGGACTCACAGTAATACACTAATATTTATCAATATTATCTTCCCAAATGTTACACCATACCATGAATGAAGTCCCCCCTTCTCCCTTAAACTTATTCTTCAATGATAGGCTTGAAGACTATGACATGTCGCCATGTGTCTGCTAAATGACTAAAATGTAAATGCAATGTCACCCTTCCAACCCTAGATTTAGCTGTGTCCAATGCTATCCCTCTTATAATGGTAAAACCTCATATGGAAGCTTCAACGTTGACCTGTAACAACATCCTATCCCCCATAGGGTAAGAATATACTCTATCATCACAAACCGACCAAATCTCTAAAATTCCCATAGTCACATTGTCAGTCAAAAGCTAATCTTTTAACCATCAAAGTCCTGCTCTTCTTACTACCTGATATATAAAAAGTAACCTATTATTTGTCATTACTACCCTTAAGGTCATGCTTATCCAAAGTTATCATCTAACATCCCAATCTGATCTTTCCATAAACATACCCCTTACCTCATATGTTTTATTAGAACAAACACAACTTTTAGCCCTCAATATTTCACCTGAATACTTCAGAGTTTGCAATTACCTGATTTTACTTTCTCTCTAACCAATGCTCATAGGGTAATCTTTTCACCCAAGAACACTTAAACCCTACTGTTTTGACAACAACATTATTTTATCTGTCAATGACTGTTGCCAATTCCACAGTCATGACAAAGCTCAAAACTGACCCACACCTGACAGAGGCTGCGCAACCGTCTAACAGGTTCGGGATGGAATTCTCAACAGACATGGACCCTCAAGATTCCTCACTGATTCTTACAGAATGAGTTAATCTATCTCTAATTTCCACAACAGAGGAACGAGCAGCACTGATCAGATGCCCCCCCCCTCCGTCATCGAAATCAAAAGACCTCATCCTGCAGCTTCCATGACGAATCTCTCTTCTCCATTTCAGATTAATCTATATTGCTCTCTACTACTATCTGCTCTACTTTTTTAACCCTATTCGTAGTAACCTAAACCCCTGAGTCTCTCTTGCTGCCTCCTTTAATTTCAGAAAAGTTGTTGTCATCCTTCCTCCATTTGCTATTACCATCGTATCATTAATCCCTTCCCAAAGTTACCATTAACGTCGTTGATTTAGTTGATGAATTAAAACCCTTAATTCCCTCTAGTGGGAAACTACCAACATCCTATTCGATTATTCCCTGTTGGAGTGACTACTGTAATAAACTTATCCTTAACTCCCTCTGTGACTGTGAAAAGTTTTACAGACTTCAAATCTTCCATTATAAGCATCACCTTACAAATTACATAGCCCTTTAACCAATAATTCCTAACCGGAACAAATTCTAATGCTTTCACTAGATAAGTACACATATTCTCCCTGATCTTTATCTGTAACCTTACGCAAAATAATCCCTTATTTGAGTAGGTGCAACAGCTCCTACTTCTGATCCTGCTAACCATACTTATCCTCCCTAATTATCTCTCTCTCTCTCTCTCTGTGAAAGAAACGTCATCATCCTAAATGGCATATTATAATTATTATTCTCCTAACCCTCATAACAGTATTTTCCCCCTATAATTGATGCTGGACCCTAAATCAAATGCGCTATATTTATGGCTTTAATAACTATCAATGTTGAAAGAGTTAAATTGCTTCTCCCTGTTGTTCTAATAGACTGAAGTGTTAATGTCCTTATTTACTCCTAGTTTTCCCCCAAGACTTTGAACTCCTTCCTTGTACTTCCATCCATCCCCAAACAAAGCCTTTAACCCCTTGCTCTAACCCCTAATTATCATAAATTTAAAGAATCATGTCAGTACCTGATTTCCAATCGAACTGTAATCCAGCCCAGTGATGCACATAGCCTCCAACATGTAACTTTTATTGAAATAGAATTTGCCAAGCCCCTTGTAAAATCGTCATAACATCACATATCCTGTTAGGGAAAGATTTTGTAACCATAATCAGTACCAAAACCTTTTTGACTTGATCCTCTGCCACGTGACGTGATCACTTCCTGTATCTCCTCGCTCCTCTCGCTTAGCGTTCCTCTCATATGACAGAAGAACAAAGACACAACATCAAATTTTAGTCGTTAATGCAGTCACTGAGTATTTCCAACCATTCAATATTCGTTTGTTCTACATGATTCACTGTAAGACTTTAACTCAGGACTAATTATAGATCGCCCAAAAACCTTTTGCTTTCAATCCGTCATTTAATTATTTAATTCAATCTATTATAATCCGTTATCCTATATTTAATTTATAAATTCAAAAGGCTACAAAACAAGTTTCATCTTTAACCAATATTCGTGTTAAACTCTCCCCTGTGCCTATTTGTTCCGTCGTCTGTGTTCCTCTCCCTGCAGTTTAACCAATGTGTTGTTTTGCAGAATCCCACGCATGCGCAAATATCATTTTAAAATTAAACGCATCCCCATACATTTACTAACGCCACCATTTTGTTTCAGTCGACCGCATGTCGCAGATTTAGTGCCGTAAACCAAAACGTGTCCCATCTCGTGTCATAAACTCCCCCTTTCTGTAGTGTAGTGTCGCAAAATTAAACGCATGCGCACAACCATTCAAAAACCCCTTTTCACCGTGGAAGAAAGATTCTCTCTTCTCTCTCTCCCCAAACAGAAAGAATAACAGCCAGCTGTAACTTCCCATTTCCCCCTTATAGTCAAACAACATTTAACAGCGCTCACAAAACATACAACCTGACTTACAGACAGTGACAAGTTTAAGAGACTTTAACCCATCGCAATGGAATCTCTAAGGATATCCGTTAGCATGTAGCACGCAACACAATTAGCATTCAACCTTAGCAGTTAGCTTAGCCTACGGTACATCGTGACACAAAACACAATTAGCACTAGCATCCACCTCAGCCACCATGATGTAACATGATTCACACTTTAGCCTTACAAAAATTAGCCTTTAGCCTCAAGCCTTAGCATTTAGCATTTCGCCACGATGTACCACGTGACCCGAACCATACAATCAAGCCTTAGCAACGAGGCACCACGTGGCCTGAAACAATCCAGCCTTAGCTTCAGCCTCTAGCCAACAGCGGCCTACTACACAAATCAATATCCTGCACCGTGGCCAAATAAATAATCGTCCAATTCTCCCCGTCTAACTTTATGCTGCCTTGAAAGATGAATCTCATATCAAGCGGTTATCCCCAAACCAATTTCCCGTCGACCAGAGGAGGAGTATAACATAGCTACAACCATTCACTTCATAATTCCCGCTTAAGAAATCAACCTGACTCAGTCTAACTAAGGCCAGGATTTGTAGCCCACTTAATAATAATAATAATAATTATTACGAGTCGCCTCGTTTCGAGGTCTTTTCCGTATTCCCGGTGCCCTAATTATGCAGATATCTCCCAACATATATTCTCTACCAATCCATTTGTACAATCCATTGTTGTAAACAGCGTTTACACATCAACCAAATTTAGAATATTTTCGTTCAGACTCCCAGTTAACAGCAACACCCCACATTGACCACGACCCAAGTACTTTTAACTGTACACCGTCAAAGCCCTCTCCTGAATCAGCGGGATAACCAATGGCCAAATTTCTTTGTGAGTAATCTCTCACCTTTAGAGCCGGCTTGGACAGTAGTCACCTCACGAATCCAGGAAAGGGACCAACAACGATGCAATCAATATCTCAGCGGAGCCTCCATTTGTAGTATACGTCAATCGTAGGTGTTACCATCAATTAAAGAGTCTGCTCATACTGAACGTCGATCATAAGGTTTATTCAGATCACAAGCTTCAGCATGAGTAACAGGTGACATGACACCCGGAGAGACGCCTCAGAATGGCTGCTTGCTCTACCCTCTCCGTCATTTTCCCCCCTATTTATAAACAATGATGCCCCCTCTTCTGGCCAATCACCAGTCTCCCCTGTCTACAACCCACCTCCTGTCTGTGGTATGTGGTATTACACCTAAAACATTGCCTTCTGATACTAACCTAAACAACATTCCTTCTTCCTCCAAAATAGTCATAATCTCAATACACGACATACTCCTCTTTCAAAAGTTCTCTGTCATCCTAGAGTTGGACAAGAGGACACACCCCCTATATTTTATTTTCCATGATCGTTTCTGTGACAGGATGGGCAGTGCAATTGAGGACTATCTCCATTTTAAAGTAGTCAATTTCTACTTCTATTAACTTATTGGTGCATACCGCCACCTACTGTACTGGATTGTGTATAGTTTAAACAGTCATAAAGCCAAGCACCTGCACAGTGCTGGAATATTAACTCAGAAATATAATCAAAGATGGAGGATAAATACGAAACTCAGGCCGTTTACCATTGAAAGAAATTGTCCTGTCTGTGTAATTGGGCGTCCCCTATCTCGCGTGAGCATGCTTTTCCCACGCGAGCTCACGGTTCCTCCATATTCTCTGGCATGCTCACGAGAGAGAGGGAACAGTTAACTCTGTCTACTTAGTGTCCCCTCCCCGCTCGCCCCACCAGGGGCAATAAGTAGACGAGAGTTGCCCCGCCCAATCAGAACAAATTAGGGAGCAGAGTGTTTTGCTTTCTCTTCTGGTAAATTGCGTTGGCTGATCCCTGCTGCTGACCTGGATGGAATTCTATGATTCCTCCTGGGGTAGCCTAGCGTTTAAGAGCGTTGGACTAGTAACCAAAAGGTTGTTGGTTTGAATCCCAAAACTATCAGGGTGAAAAATCTGTCAATATGCCTTTGAGCAAGGCACTTAACCCTAATTGCTCCTGTAAGTTGCTCTGGATAAGTGAGTCTGCTAAATGACTAAAATGTAAAAATGTTAACCCAACAGGAGGATGGCTCATAATAATGGCTAGAATGGAGTGAATGAACAAATGGAAATTATGCGTTCAAAACCATTCTCTTTCAGGCATTACTATGAGCACTTCCTCCCCAATTAAGACAGCCGCCTGTGTCCGATGTCCAACCCAGTTGACTACCTTGAAACAGTGGAAGCCATAATTGCCACTGGCCATGTTAAAACAGGCTTTGTGCTTGCACAAGCATTCTAGATATAAATACATGGAATTCTAGGGGGTGGCAGGTAGCCTAGTGGTTAAGAGTGTTGGACTAGTAACCAAAAGGTTGTTGGTTCAAATCCCCAATATGACTGGGTGAAAAACCTGTCAATGTGCCCTTGAGAAAGGCACTTCACCCTATTTGTTCTGAATAAGAGGGTCTGCTAAACTGTGCAAATGTTACCCCAATAGGAGGCTGGTGAGTGGAGGATGGCTATTATGGAGTGAATTGTCACATGGAAATCATGTGTTTGATATCATTTTGTTTCAGGCATTTCTATGAGCATTTCCTCCCAAATTAAATGAATTCCAACCCAGTTGACTATTTTGAAACGGTGGAATCCATAATTGCCACTGGCCATTTATCTGTGCTATACACAGATAAATATATGCTACCTTTCCCTTTGAACAGATTGCATAGTAGTTGTGGATTTAGTAGTAGAGTACTGAGAGAAATAGAAGAGACAGTTTAAGATATTCTCAATTTGTGTCTAAACATTTGTGAGGTACAGGTATACATGTCATTATATGAATTCATAGAAACTAAAATGCTCTAGCAAAGATGTCAATCATCTGAACATAAAAGGATAGTTCACTCAAATTACAAAATTACATATTGGTTTCATTACCCTGTAAGCAGTCTATGGACAAGGTGCAAGGCACAAATCCCAAATCCCAAATCATGGTACCAATATTAGCTTGTTTCACTCATTATGTCCAAATCATCTATAATGACTTTGTTGAGCTACACAATCAATTTGAGATACTTTGTAATGACTTGGATATGATGTGTGAAAAATGCTAATATGAAAATAAATCCTAACTTGCATGGGATTTGCGCCACACATGCTAAAACGTTAGCATTTGAACACCGTGCCAGGGAAACTAAAACAAATCATGGATTGCTGTCATACCTGTCCATAGACTACTTACAGAATAAGGATACAAATATTTTTATTTTGGAATTCGGGTGAATTATTAATTTAACCTTGGACAAGTAACACTGGTCCACATTGATAATAAATTAAGTAAATGTTGAGAAACACAGATATATTTAGTTCATCACTTTACATGGGTTTCATACACAGTAGTAACATTATGCAATTGTATTACTTAACTCTGGATAAGGGTTGCAAAATGGCGGTATCTTTATCAAAATAAATATCCTGTCAAATGTTGTAAGTGTCCTGTATTCTATATGTCATCCATTATGTCTTTAAGTGAGTGTTTTCTTATGCTATTTTCTATGCAGTTGTTTAATGACGTATATTCTGATTTTTCTTCAGTTTTTCTGTGAACAAGAATCAACATAATGTCAAAGTCAAAAGGTGTCACGGATTCAGCCGAGGCTGCTCCTCCTCCTTGCTCGGGCAGGCTTCGGCGTTCGTCGTCCCCGGAGTACTAGCTGCTGCCGATCGATGTTTCGGTGTTTGTCTTGTGTGGTCTTTATTGTGTACACCTGTTTCCCATTATGTTGGATTGTACTCCCTATATTTACCCATGTCTCTCATTTGGTTATTTTGTGTGTGATTGTTCGTTTGTCATTCCGGCAGTTCCTTGTATGTACGGGTCGTTGTGTTTTTTCCTCTCTGTTTTGGAGGTTTGTTGTTTTGTACGTTATTCTTACTGTATTCAGTAAAGAACGTTGTCCGCCGCTCAGTGTCCTGCATTTGACTTCTCTACCGCATACACGTCCCCTGACAAAAGGTTTTCAAGAAGTCTTTGAACTCCCTTAAAAGAATGTTAATCATTCTGTGAGCTGAACTGGAGATATAACCATAGGTAGGATCTCTTTCTTATCAGCATCACTTCGACAAGGGGCAAAGAAAGGAAAAACATTCCCTCTGAAGGTACAACCGATGAACGAGTACATATGCAACTTGGCCTCGACGTTGTAAAACTAGACCTGCCCGCATTCGTAATTCACAAACACCCCAACTTTCGAGGGCAAGCCGTCAATAAGAGTGAGAGAAAAGGCTGTGTCGGTGCAGGCCTGAATCTCTTTGCCTTCAATGAGACACAGAGACCACAGACATTGGGTGGGGTTCGCTGCGATGAACTCCTTCCTGTTCACAGAATGCTGTGCGACTCCTAAGAACCAGTTAGATTTGCCCTGCACACCTACCTGTTAATAAAATGGTTGCCAAATTCCGGTAACTCCAAAATCATCCAGTTTTCCAGAAATCCCAGGTTGGAGGATTCCATGATTCCAGGAATCTTCCAATTGGGATTTCTGGAAAACCTTGGAATTTTGGGAATGTTAACATTATTAATGTAGCTGCCCTAGTTACTGATGATATGTTACAAGTATGTATTCTATGATGATGTGTTGTATGTTATGTGATGTTATACTGCTTGCCTTTCTTACTCTATATTGTGTGACATGGAGCTTGTGATGCAAAACCACAACAATTCAGTAAAATGTCATGTCTTCTGATCTCACCTCCCAGTAGTGTCTTCCAGAGCTGAAGCAGTCAGGACACAGACATCTGGAGTGAATCTTTCTGGGTTTTTCTCAACCTTCTGTTTCTTTGATGATTACTGGACTTCTTTCCTATCTGGAGAGATGATGAGCCAAGGACCTGCAGATGGAGTGATATTAGCGCTAACAGAAACTGAATTTGTATTCAGAAATTGAATTGCAATTCTCTAGGTTTTACATTTGTATTGCGCAAATTGAATTACTGAATGCATATATTGAGTTTGCATTTAATATTCAATTCCATACCTGCAGTTCTGAGATTCAAGGTCACATCCACTGAAACAGGAGAACAAAACCATGTATTTAGCTTCAAGTGTTCTTATTACAGCCAAGCCATATTTTAATTACAGATATTTCTACCAACATGCTAGTTCAATCAGTCTGGGATATAAAGTGATTCTATTTTTATTTTTTATTTTTTTTACTATGGCTATACAATATGAACATAACAAAACATTAATATGACAAATTAATATGACAAAGCGGAAGACATTAGTCTATACATCATTACAGCAAATGATATTGTCACACTTTACAGTAATGAGAATATACAGAATCAAAACAGAGATTTTAGTAGATTTTTACAGTTACATTTAAAACATTAGAAAATAGTAGGCTTGAAGCTATTAAAAAAAGGGCAAAACATTCCATCTCACATCGCTCAGATCAATGTGTGTGGGACAAAATAAGTAAAAGATTGAAGAAACACAATCTTCACAAAGTTAATAATTGCTAAAGCAAAATAATTGCTCAAACAATGGAAAATAATCTGCTTTGCACTCTACGTATCAGCTGTTTTCTCCATCGTCAAATAAAACCACAGAGTGTTGTGGGGTATTAGAGTTCTAGTAAAACCACAGAGAGTTGTGGGGTTTTAGAGTCCTAGTAAAACCACAGAGAGTTGTGGGGTATTAGAGTTCTAGTAAAACCACAGAGTGTTGTGGGGTTTTAGAGTTCTAGTAAAACCACAGAGAGTTGTGGGGTTTTAGAGTTCTAGTAAAACCACAGAGTGTTGTGGGGTTTTAGAGTTCTAGTAAAACCACAGAGAGTTGTGGGGTTTTAGAGTTCTAGTAAAACCACAGAGTGTTGTGGGGTATTAGAGTTCTAGTAAAACCACAGAGTGTTGTGGGGTTTTAGAGTTCTAGTAAAACCACAGAGAGTTGTGGGGTTTTAGAGTTCTAGTAAAACCACAGAGAGTTGTGGGGTATTAGAGTACTAATAATACCACAGGCACAGGCAGTAGTAACCAAAGACTGAACAAACAATGCTATGGCCTTGCCTGACAACTGCTATCTTTTACAGGTTCACTTCTCAGCTTGAGGGGGTTATCTCTTGTCAGACAGGTGAGATTTTGAGTTCCTCTTTACAATCAAACCAAGGACCAAAGAACGGACAGAGTTTCATAGTAAATGTTCCAAGGAAGGAGTGAATGTGGCATTTCTTCTCAATGTTGAAAAACACTGTCTTTCCCCCCTCATAGTTGTCACACCCTGGCTCTGGGACTCTATATGTTGAGCCAGGGTGTGTTCATTCTGTTGTGTTTATTTCTATGTTGGCTAGAGTGACTCCCAATCAGAGGCAACGAGTGTCAGCTGTCGTTGGTTGTCTCTGATTGGGAGCCATATTTAAATTGTCTGTTTTCCCTTTGTGTTTGTGGGTTCTTGCTCCAGTTGGTTTGGTCATTGTTACCGAGGACGTTACGAGTCGTTTGTTGTTTCTATTATCACTAAAGATAATAAAGTTAACCATGTTCGTTCATCACGCTGCGCCTTGGTCTATTCAATACGACGATCGTGACAGAAGAACCCACCATACAAGGAACAAGCAGCGTGTCCAGGGGCAGATCTTGGACTGGACATGGGAGGAAGCGCCGGGAAAGGAGATGGAGAGGTTGGTGATGGCCCAGGTGGGCAAAGTGTGGTCCTGGGAGGACATGCTCGGGGGAAAAGGGCCATGGGCTAGGATTAAGGCCCTGGCGAGAGAGGAGCAGCGGCGTCAGCAGTGTCAACGTCGGACAGGCGAGAGGCAACCCCAGAAAATTTTTAGGGGGGGGCACACGGCATGGACGACGGGGCTGACGGAGGCAGAAAAGGGGCGGATTCAGAAGGCCACCAGGTTACGGGGGCCACTGGTCAAAGTAGGGAAGGAAGGTGTAGAGGCACGGCGAGAGGTACTGGGGTGTGTTACCAGTCCGGTCCGGCCCGTTCCAGATCCCGAGGTAGAGCCAGTGGTGTGTGTCCCCAGTACGGTCCGGCCTGTTCCGGCCCCTCGCACCAAGTGTACGGTGTGCGTCGCCAGCCCAGTCCGGCCTGTCCCTGCTCCACGCACCAAGCCTACGGTGTGCGTCGCCAGCCCAGTCCGGCCTGTCCCTGCTCCACGCACCAAGCCTACGGTGTGCGTCGCCAGCCCAGTCCGGCCTGTCCCTGCTCCACGCACCAAGCCTACGGTGTGCGTCGCCAGCCCAGTTCGGCCTGTCCCTGCTCCACGCACCAAGCCTACGGTGTGCGTCGCCAGCCCAGTCCGGCCTGTCCCTGCTCTACGCACCAAGCCTACGGTGTGCGTCGCCAGCCCAGTCCGGCCTGTCCCTGCTCCACGCACCAAGCCTACGATGTGCGTCGCCAGCCCAGTTCGGCCTGTCCCTGCTCTACGCACCAAGCCTACGGTGTGCGTCGCCAGCCCAGCCCGTCCCTGCTCCACGCACCAAGCCTACGGGGTGCGTCGCCAGCCCAGCCCGGCCTGTCCCTGCTCCACACACCAAGCCTACGGTGTGCGTCGTCAGCCCGGTAAGGCCCGTTCCTCCTCCACGCACCAAGCCAGGGGTGCGAGTCGTCAGCCTGGTAAGGCCCGTTCCTCCTCCACGCACCAAGCCAGGGGTGCGCGTCGTCAGCCTGGTAAGGCCCGTTCCTCCTCCACGCACCAAGCCAGGGGTGCGAGTCGTCAGCCTGGTAAGGCCCATTCCTCCTCCACGCACCAAGACAGGGGTGCGCGTCGTCAGCCTGGTAATGCCCGTTCCTCCTCCACGCACCAAGCCAGTGGTGCGCGTCGTCAGTCCAGCACAACCCGTGCCTGGGTCACCGGTGCCTGGTAAGGTACCGGTCAACTGCTCCACTACGGAGCTGAAGCTAACCGCTCCTGCTAAGTCCAGTTCAGCTCCAGCCAGCGGGGCCAGACTGGACCAGGGGCGCTATGGGGGGTTTATTGGAGGGTGGTGGGCAAGGCCGGAGCCAGAACCGCCGCCAGGAGGTATGCCCACCCAGCCCTCCCCTGTTTTGTTCAAGTTGAGGCGCGGTCGCAGTCCGCGCCTTTAGGGGGGGGTACTGTCACACCCTGGCTCTGGGACTCTATATGTTGAGCCAGGGTGTGTTCATTCTGTTGTGTTTATTTCTATGTTGGCTAGAGTGACTCCCAATCAGAGGCAACGAGTGTCAGCTGTCGTTGGTTGTCTCTGATTGGGAGCCATATTTAAATTGTCTGTTTTCCCTTTGTGTTTGTGGGTTCTTGTTCCAGTTGGTTTGGTGATTGTTACCGAGGACATTACGAGTCGTTTGTTGTTTTGTTGATTGTTGTTTCTATTATCACTAAAGATAATAAAGTTAACCATGTTCGTTCATCACGCTGCGCCTTGGTCTATTCAATACGACGATCGTGACAATAGTCCACTAACACCCCCAGCTTCACAGGTTTCAGTTCAATGGGAAGGACATTAGAAGACTTTTCAACTGTTTTCAATACTCCATTTTCCAAACGTATGCTCCAGTAGCCATTCTCTGGAATCATTGGGATGATGTTTCTGTTCTCTGGGTCCTGTGTGACTCCAACACTCCACTGAGTCTTCTTCCCCAGGTCAACCTCCCAGTAATGTGTACCTGTATCATATCCCTCCTTTCCCTAGACACACTGCTTTTCCTCAAACCTCTTCTCAGTGCCACTTTTTCTCTGTAGGTCTCCAAACTTGAAAGATGTATTATTGTCAGATACAGTTAGTCTGGGGTGTGCAGTGTCACGGTCCAGAGTCACATCCACTGAAAGAAATAAATGTTTGACTGTTGAAGAAAGCTTTATCACTTAACTGTTGAAGAAAGCTATAACACTTGAAAGTTGAAATGAAACTATATCCAAAAGTAATACATGTAGTAAATATATAAGTTGTCCCTTCAAATACATTGTGTGTGTGTGTGTGTGTGTGTGTGTGTGCGTGCGTGCGTGTGTTACCTGCATGATGGTACACCAAGGTCCAAACTGTATAGAAAGAGGTAATTCATGATTTACATAATGGGTCTCCTCTCATTAACAAAACTATATGAGATATAATGGGATGTAATCAAATGATTTTACATTGACTTAGGAAAGGAGCATATACTTACCAGTGTACGGAATTTTCCCAGTTATTCCTGTGTGGATACAAAATGACTTTGTTACTGTGCATCATTCTGCATTTGATATCAATGAACTAAATAATGTTCAATCGACTGTATAGCATGTTATACATACCCAATAACTCATCCTTTTTGGTTATTTCTGTAAGAGGAACATCGTTAATCTTTCTGAGAAAATCCACACTAAAACATACAAAGATTAAGGGAAACCGAACGTAATACTTCATATATTCATATTGAGGATTTCAGATACCTTTCTTCTTCTCTTCTAGTTCTGATTTGACTTCCTCTCTAATGATGAAGAATAAAGAAGAAAAAACATTCTGTAAAACTTTAGGATTTTGAATACTACAAATCTGTTATTTCATTAAATTAATTATTGATGCGGTACAGAAGTCAGTTAACGAAAGAATACATATTTGATCTTACTAATATGCCTCAGTTTCTCCTGAATATATGGAAGTAAAAAACAAAATATGTTCTTATTAACATAGAACGAGAGGCAACCTCTTTTCTGATGCATGACAAAGAGCACAGATGCAGTGATACACACCAGTGCCAGAAACACAGGAATCACGAATGCAGAGATGTAGACGTGGTCAGAGAGACTGCTGCGGTAGAACTCCTCTGTAACAAGATAGAAGCAGGGTCAGAGGTCAGCTTTGGGTACAATTTCCTAAATCTGTAAGGTACACAAACATACTCTTGTGTAACATTACCCAGCTATATTGAACAAAAATAGAAACATAATTTCAAAGATTTCACTGAGTTACAGTTCATATGAGGAAATCAGTCAATTGGAAATAATGTTCACGAGCAGGGTTGTAAACAGATTTGTGCACAGAATTTGAGAAAAATAAGCTCTTTGTGCATATTGAACATTTCTGGGATCTTTTATTTCAGCTCATGAAACATGGGACCAACACTTTATATGTTGTGTTTAAATTTCTGTTTAGTGTATATACTGGATCATGATTGATGACTGGGTTTTTAGAAACATTTGTGTCACGCTTGTTATTTTCCCTAGTTAAGGAATCATGCTTCATGTTCTGGTTTATACTTGCCGGGTTTCTACAGACGTTAATTATTGTAGGTACTTCACTCTAAAATAAAAGTTTGTCAGATGTTTTCAGAATTCAAAAGTGGTCTAATGCTGTGGTAACTCCACGTCCTAGGACACCTCGGTCTACGACGCTGCTTGACCAACAGTCTGCAATAATGGAATTAGGCGATGCATATTTTTCTCATTCATTTGGGATTGTGGCATATACCTAAATCAACATAACAGATGGCCTGGAATGATTGACTCATTTTGATATTAGACCAATTTTGAGGTCTGCAATGATATGAGTGATATAACACTTTAACATCTGACTGAGGCTCTGTTCTCCCTAGACCCAGTTGTTCCCATGGGTATGGATCGAATGCTACTTGGCAATGGCTCAAAAAAAATACAGAGAAAACCTGTACACAGCAGTGCGTCTAGATCATAAAGAATGGAACCAAAGTCAAGGTCTGTCATCTGTCATATCTATAATTTCCATTTTCTAAACTTGTTTCTGGCTACTTGGCCATATATTGCAGTGCCTAAACTCACCAGTCATCTGCAGTGCAGACTCCATCTTAGTTCGCTGGTCCTGTGACATCACCACACGTGACCCCCTCCAGTTGGTCCATCCCTATTCTCAAGTGACTGGTGATGGAGTACAGGACGCCCCCCTCCTTCTGTTTGTGTCTCTCTGTCTCTGCTGAGGTGATCTCCTTCCCACTGCGGTCCGTCCACAGCATGTGAGGCTCTGGGTACCAGTTCTCAGAGCTGCAGTTGATATGCATGAACACTCGTTGGTTCTTCCTTATGCAGATCCTGGAGACACTGCCCTTGCTCTGCTCATGAAGGATGGAAGTACTCCATATACATCAGGAAGATATTCGAAACTGATTTTATGTGGCTCTGCCAAGGTTAGTCTAGATCAAAACGTTTTCAACAGACAAAACAAGAAGGTTCCTGCATAGCTTCTGATTATTCTGAACTGCCTAAATTCAGACATTGTCGTGACGTGACTTTCATTAATCTGATGACTGTTATTGATTGAATCAACTGACTATGATTAATTGTTACCCAATTAAATTAATCATGTAACAATTAACTCATTAGGATTTGGGGCAACACGGAAGAAGTTGTTTAAAGAGTTACCATATCCAGAATTAAACTCTAAAGGTCAATATGTATAAAAGAGTCAACGTATTAAATCATAACCTCTTATCATATCATCATGCTGAACAGTCGTAACCTTATTGGATATGCAAAAACCCCAGCTTCACTTATGATTCAGTACTACACAAATTGGTTTAATTATTTATTTACAAGTTAACTACATAATAACACAGAATTAACACACACACTTAATACAGTACATGAGAAAAAGTCCCTAGCTGACTAACAACAACATGACTGCTTGTTTACCAAAAGAGGGAGCGGTAGAGAGAGAGAGAGAGAGAGAGAGAGAGAGAGAGAGAGAGAGAGAGAGAGAGAGAGAGAGAGAGAGAGAGAGAGAGAGAGAGAGAGAGAGAGAGAGAGAGAGACAAAGAGAGACACCACTTGGATACATTTGGAAACTACTCTCAAAATAATCATAATACTTTGCACATGAACCACCGCCCGTTTGGAGTAAGATATCATGAATGTTTTTACGTGTGAATGTTTTCCTTCGGCGTTTATCTCTGTCTTAACAAGCATTCCTGAGAACGGTTTGGTTGGGTCTCCTGTGGGTGTAAGGATCTGATTGTCCACCAGAGGTCACAATGTCCTTCTTCTTAATTGTCTGGTCTGTAGTGGAGTGTTTCTTCAGAACAGCTACTTAGCTGTTCCAGTGATTGTCTGAGAAGGGAGATTTCTTCTCCGTCCACCTTGTGGGCTTTTATAATTTTGTTATTTGCTTTTGTAAATGCGTGGCAAATGTCAGAAATCTTTGCTACTGCTTGATTTCTGTGATGTTATTGGATTGGAAATGTTTGGTTTATAATCGGATTGTTTTTAATGTTATTTTATATGGTAGAAGAGGAGCTTTGCATTACATTGATGAGGGTGGGCAGACCTTGACCAATGGTTGAGTAATGATGTAGCTATAGTGTTGCCATAAACAACTTGTTGCTATGGAATAAATACTAATTTCTCTGTTATCATACGCAGCGTAGTATGGCACTCTTGTGGAATGACAGTTTGGTAGCTGCGTCCAAGCTGCATTGTACGATAAGTCGTGGTTGTGCATTGTACATTATTGTTTGCTTTCCGCGATTTGAAATGCATTGTATTGGCATGGGGAAGTGTTATTACGGTAATTAGCAACTGTTTTGCATTGGATTGATGGGTATTGTGCATGTAGCTGTGTAGCGTTGTCATAACTTGTAATTTCTCGAGCCGGTTATGAATTGTCCATGTTTGTAAAGCGGTGCAGTAGCCTGTATTCTTGCGGCAAGACAGCCGTGCGTGGCTGCAAATACATTGTGTGTAATTGTACTATCAATTATTATCCATCCTGTGTTATCAGCAAGCGTAAATAGTTGTGCCCCTTTAGTCATTTCTGATGTCCCCTTGCCGAGGTTAATCCTGCTGCCAGGCCTACACAAAACACAGCCCGTATTTTAACGATTGGAAACATTTCCCTGTTTGACCGCTAGGTTCTATGGGTATTATGACATCAACAATTGTCTATTGGACAATTGTTAGGTTCTTGATGAGCTTCTGTTATTTGTAGCACAACGGCTGGTTCCCAGATCCAATCCAAGTGGTTGGCCTGACATTTGTAGCGTACCCTATCTGACAGCAGTGATATGTTCCTCATCTCCAGCTCCTGGGTGAACACACTCACTCTGCCCTTAAAGCCCTTCCCCACTTCCCCCATTCCGCTCTTATACAAATACAGGGAGTTAGTGAATTCTCCCTCCTTAAACCAGGAGGGACTATGAGGCTGAGGTCTGGAGAGAGGAAGAGAGGAGAAGGTGTTACAGAAGGTGTGAAGTATGGGGTGTGAAAGTCACACAGATAAGAGCGGCTCATGTTGAGCACAAAGACAGTTACATCTTCACAGTTCCCTTTTACCAGTTCTAAACCAGCAGTGCCCCAAACATCATTGGATCCCTTGATAAAGATGAGCAAAAAGACTGTATAAAATAAATAATACAAATACTGATCTACAGATACTGATCTATTTACAAAATAGCCTCTGTAGTGTCTTAGAGTCTGATGTGCTGACCTTTGCAAAAAGTGTGTTAGAGGAAACTTGGCTTCTAGGGTTTTGCTGATGTTGCAAAATGGTGCAACAGATGAACTGTATTCTACTTTGCTGAAAACATCTGGAAAGCATTACTAATGTTCATGGAAAATATAGGGAGAGATGTGGAAAAGGCCAGGGATTGGTTTTAGAATCACACCATATTACGTCATAAATTATATAAACCATGTCTTGAACAATAGGAGATAAGAATAGCGAATTACAGAATTTGGCTCTTGCTGTTCCCAGATATCTGCAGGTATCTGTAAATTTCGATGCTGAATACCCTTTGTTATAATAAACCTTTATAAACAAAGTACAGTGTCGGCGGACTCCTTATCACCACAGCATGGATCAGCAAAGGTGTGTCTTTTAGACACTACATTTAATGGCGACGAGGTTGTTTTATTTTTATTTTTTTGGGGTCGTGCTACATCTTTTCTCAGCATTCCATTCCTGGGCTACAAAGTGACTCCCGCTCAAGAAGCCGGCAAATAAGGTGAGCTTTTTTCACTAATATTGGGCGCTGGCCGTTTTGTGAGTCCAGAGAGTGTGTGCGTTCAAGATGTACCGTCAAAGAATCTGTGCGTGCGTTTTGCTGGTTTTTTGCTGTGTGATAGGAATTCCGTTCTAAATTTTCTAAATTAGTTTGCGTTGAGAACAACGCAAAAAGTGGGGAGTGTCTATAGGGCACACCGATAGGACACATATTTTGCCTTGGAAAAAGTGTGAGAGAGTGTCCAGGAAAGGCATGAAGGAATAAAAGACAGTATACTTTAGGACACCGTTAAATTTAAGGAAGCCCTTGAAAAACAAGGCATCAATATGATGGCCATAAATCTTGATAGTTATTAGATTAACTCTCAAGTCAGTTCTGGGAACTGCAGGTTTAAGACAATATGTTCAATTGTACGTTTACCGCTCTGAATTTATTTGACGAAATATCTGTCTGAAGTAATCCTCTCTTTTGAATGTCTAAAACCTGAAGGTAGCAGAAATTTAGCAAAAGGAATATAAAGAAAATTAGGAACGGCGGTAAGCATGCTTTGTATGAACGGATGCATTCCTCTTCAACTGTGTGTGTGTGAGAGAAGGACAGCCTATGTCTCTCTGTCTGTGTGTGTGTGAAACAGAGAAAAGGGGGGCTGCGTCTCTGATTACTTCCAGCTGTGTGTCGACTAAGGCTCTGACAACAGGGATTTTACTCTTTTGTAAGGAAATATGTCAGTTAAGGTCAAAACCTTATGAGTCTCTATAAAAGGAGAATGTTCATTAACTATTAGAATAGCATGACCCTACAGGGAGGACTTTTTAAGAGTGTATAGAGATGTTTTGTAATTGATAACAGCATAACTATCAATCTGCAAATTAGGATAAGTGAAAGATAACATAACTTGGAAGTGGGATTTGTGTTCTGTGTGTTTCGTGTTTGTTTGTGTGTTCTGTAGAGTCTTGTTATTGTCTATGGGAGGAGAGAACGGAGCAACAGCGGGTCTGTCTGTTCCTTTCACTCTGAAATCACATTGGTGACTGAACTGCGCACGCGTAGGATTTTATGAGTTTAGCCACTCCCCTGCACTGAACTGATGGGAGAGTCAGTCTCAGAGCAGACAAAAAGAAAAAGGGAGGGGGAATCTTGCACACAAGTGAAATGTTCTGTTGAATTAACTGTTGCTTGACTGTAAAACTGTTTGGTTGATAATCGGTTGAGTTGGTAAATGAGAGATATATTGACGGATTAAAAATAATAATAATAAAATAAATGAATAAAATAAAATGTTATTGAGCTATTTATAATATTCCTGAGTTAAGCTGTTTTGCTTATTTCTTAGCGTGAATGTGAAAAAATATATATATATAAATAATAATAAACTAAATTCTTGTTTGTTCTTTTGTCTTTCTGTCATATGAGAGACGAGAGGGAGGAGACAGAGAGAGAGAGAGAGGAGGTGCTAACATCAGCTGGCATCGATGACAACCACCCAGCCAAATTAAGGCCAGTACTGTACTTATCCACAAAACCTACTTTCCCTTACAGGATATAATTGATACACTGTGTCTACATATAATATTTCATGTTGTGACCATTTCGCAGGAACTTGGCAACAGACTGATGAATTGATGTAATTGATAATTGCACATTAGAGTTTTTGTCAATGACTTGTTTTGATTAGAGTTGTGTTGGAAATCCAGCATTGACATTATTCTGTAAAATTAAGGTAATTAGGTGCTTATTAAGCAATTGGGTTGTGAGTAGTTGTGGGTGGTGTTGCTGGTGCAGGTCTTTTATTTTTGAATTGCTCTGGAGTTGACTACTTTCCTTTACTCTTCCTCATCGGATGTGGTAAGACTGCCACTAATCAATAATTTGGTAAAATAAAATTCACAGAATGATTAGTTGATTGATTGATTTGATTAGTAATTGATTGATTTATTGATTGATTTGATTGATTGATTGAATTAGTTGATTGATTGATTGAATTAGTTGATTGATTTATTGATTTGATTTGTTGATTGATTGATTGATTGATTGAATTAGTTGATTGATTGATTGAATTAGTTGATTGATTTATTGATTTAATTAGTTGATTGATTGGATTGATTGATTTAGTTGATTGATTTGATTGATTGATTGGTTCATTAGTTGATTGATTGATTGATTTGATTTATTGATTGATTGATTGATTGATTGATTGAATTAGTTGATTGATTTGATTGATTGATTGGTTGATTAGTTGATTGATTGATTGATTGATTTGATTGATTGATTGATTGATTGATTTGATTGGTTGGTTGATTGATTTGATTAGTTTGTTGATTGATTGATTTGATTTATTGATTGATTTGATTGATTGGTTGATTGAATTAGTTGATTGATTGATTGATTGAATTAGTTGACTGATTTATTGATTTGATTTGTTGATTGATTGATTGATTGATTTGATTGGTTGGTTGATTGATTTTATTAGTTTGTTGATTGATTGATTTGATTTATTGATTGATTGATTGATTGATTGAATTAGTTGATTGATTTATTGATTTGATTTGTTAATTGATTGATTGGTTGATTTTTTGATTGATTTAATTGGTTAATTGATTGATTGGATTAATTGATTAATTATTTTTTAATTTAAAGAAGAAAAAAAAAAAAAAAAAAAGAAGGGAAACAAGAGGGAAACACATAACATAGTCATTACAATGGGGAAAAAGGACATCAAAACTACAAAAGCAATTACTCCTCTTCATGTAGTACAGAATAGTAATCCTCTAGTTAATGGTATAGCAAAATTATCTGAAAAATGGAATAAACGTTGGCCTGACATTGAACAACCATGGCCAGTGGAAGGGACTCTTAACCCAGACGTCATCAAGATAATGCAAGTGCTTGTATCCACGTATAAGGCAGATCAAAAGAAGGAGAAGAAAGGAAAACTTCGTAAAGAAAAAAGACAAAGAGAGCTGGGTGTTCTTAAACTGTTTGAAAATGAAGGACAAAAACTGATAAAAGATACAAAAGATAAGAGAGACAGAGGTACAGAGAAAATGGCAAAAGAGGTGAAGGTGACAGAAAAACTAATTGCAGAAGTCAATACACCTTTCTCATATATGGATTCAGCAAAAACACCCCCACCTTATGAGAAAGAAGCCAAGTTTAAGGACGTTTATCCTCAGCTTCCAGTGATCATTCAGGAGGGTGACTATTGCATCAGAGATGAAGATGAACAAATAATAGAGAGAGGACAAGCAGAAACGACCATAAAGATGAATCCAAACTCCAAAAGCAGGAACAAAACGAGATGTCTGGAAACTAAGGGTAGAGCGAGGTTCAGGAGGATGGAACTTTATGATGACGATGATGATGATGATGATGATCAGAGTGATTCAGAAGAGATCATGGGTGGATATGACCCTGTCATCAGACAGAGGTTGGCCAGAGCGGAAAGAAGGGGTGATGGAAGTTGGAAGAAGAAGAATACAAGTGATTCGAGTGCTGGTGAAAATGAAGATGGAGACAACGATGAAGATTTGGAGACTAAAGGTGCTTCATATTCAAGAGGATTTTATCCTCCAATGACTAACACAGAAGAAATAGAAAGAGATATAGACCGATGCGTATCATTCCTGTATAAGGCCAATAATTTAGAAGAAGTAAAAGAACTGGAAGAACAACTCAAGAAGCTGAAGACGAAGGAAAAGAAGCTGCTGAGAAAAGAATCCCAAGAATCTGAGAAGAAATATACATTGAGGCCAAGGAAAGATGGCACTAGTAAGAAAATTATGCCGGTGATCATTCGAGGACAAAACCTAGAATATAAGCCTTTGCAGAACACCGATATGTCAGATATACTTGAGAAGCTGCCTACTCTTCAAGATGGAGCATATCCTTGGATTTCAAAGTTGGAAGAAATTACGGTGGGAACACAGTCTGCCATAGGAGACATTAAGAGACTTTTGGCTAATCTCCTTGGGATTCCAGGCATGGAAGACATTTTTCAGAGAGCTGGACTTCATAGATATGTGGGAACTGCTGTGAATGATCCTGAATTGTTGGCTGCAAGCAGGAATCGGCTGTGGAGAGCACTGAAAGATACGTTTCCAACAAATGTGCACCCTGACAACATTCTGATTGACCCACTAGGACAACAAGAAAATCCGAGAGCCTACGTGTCAAGAGTTCATCAAGTGTGGAGAAATATTACCGGAAATGATCCAGATGTGAGTCAAATTGAGCAGTCAATCTTGAGAGCTAAACTACAGATGGGACTGCCCTTACCGGTAAGGAGCAAACTGGCAGAAGTGGTTGGACTTGGGAGCATGACAAAAGGTGTTTATACAGATCATATAGCCCATCAAGTGGATCTGTACCGGAAAAAGGAACACAACCAGAAAGAACAGGACCAAGAAACTCTCAGAAAACTCAATCAAATACAACTGGTGGAGAATAAGAAGGAGAAGAAACAAGCTCTGGTTATGCAGAATCAGGGTAAACCAAATCAACAATCACTGCCACAGCTTCAACCGAACCAGTTCCAACCACAACTGTACCAGACACCAATAGCGGTACCAGTTGTTTCATATCCACAGCCAGTTTCTGGACAGAGACAGAATTGGAGAGGAAGAGGACGAGAAGGTTTAGGAAGAGGAAGAGGAGGAAGATTTAAGCCACACTTCCAGCAATCTTCAGAAGTGTGTTATAACTGTGGACAGGTTGGTCACTTTGCTCGTGAGTGTAATGGGCCAGAAGGAAACATCAGAGGGAATTTCAGAGGAAGATACAGGGGCCAGTCAAGACCATCTGGAGGACCGGTGAACCCTTATAGGGGCCCGGAGCAAGGATTCTAGAGGTGCCCGGAAAATCCGAAAGGGGGTGTCAGCTGGTAGCATCAGGACCGGAAAAAGATCCAACAATTGAGGTGAAAGTAAACAAGCGACCATTGGAAGTGATGGCGGATAGCGGAGCTGCTTTTACCTGTGTTCGGCCTGAAGATGCTACACATCTCCCTATGTCCAATCAACTAATTAGGACAATCGGATTTGAGGGAGTGAAACAGCTGATTCCTCTTACGGAACCAATTGAGCTCTGCTATGAAAATCAGAAAATTACAATACCCATACTAGTATCAGAACATACACCTATTGCATTGTTGGGAAGAGATGCATTGTGTAAATTGAACTGTACAATAAAATGTACACCAGACGGCTGTCTGGTAGAGGTGCCAAAGGAAAATGTTTACCAATTGTCGATGACGACAGAGATGGATTCTTCTTCAGTATTCTGGATTGGAAATCTCAGTGAAGATTTTTTGAAGCAGGCTAAGATATGGGAGAAATTCATTGTGACAAACATGCCAGATGCGAGGCTTCCGGAATATCCATCTCATTGTACGCTCAAGTATTTCAAGAATGCTGCCCAATCGGACTCAGAGGAATGGCTGAGTCATCAACCAAAGAATGTTCAACTTACCTCATGTTGCATAATTTTAGGACCACAAGGAGCAGCTATGAAGATAAACACAGACGATTATCTGGATAAAGAATTTGAGATTGAGAAGAGTGTGCCACATGTGACCTTGTTGGTTTCTGAAGGCTATGAGCAGAAGCAAATAGGAGAAATGATGACAGAAGCAGAGAAAGCTGTTTTCATACCAATGAAAGAGAATTTGGCGATTTGGAGGACTGAAGATCATCGATTTCTCAAAATCATGATTTCGGCTCAAGGACAAGGAGAGCCACAAGCTGTACGGATAACACACGAATCTATTTGCAGTGTGAAGATGGATTCAGACCCTATGAAAGAGGAGATGTTGCAACAAGTTCCAGAATTTCTGTGGTCTCAACACAGTACTGATATTGGATTTGTGAAATCAGCTCAATTGAGGTGAAAGTTGAGGAGGCAGACCTCCTTGGAAGAATCAGTATCCATTGAAAAGATGAAGCAATCCAAGGGATTGAACCAGGAATTGAAGGACTTTCAAAAGCAAGTGTTTTGAAGACAATAGAAAAATCGTTAGAATAGCAATCAAATATTGTTTTGGAGAAACCATGATGATTTAGTAAGCTATGGGTTAGCTTATGTTGTAAAGGGGAGATTAGGATAAAAATCACAAAGGAGTAGAGTTTTTGGGAAAATAATGTGTGACTGTTATCATTGGTTACATTCATATACCAAGAGGTTCATAAGATGTTCAACTAAGCTAAAATATGCTCAGTCGGTTGCAAAGTTGTTGTGTAAAGAAGTCATAAGCAGGTGGAAATTTCCTGACTTAATATCCTCAGAAAATGGGAAAGAGTTTTGTGAATAAATCAGTGAAATGGTTTTTGAAAAAAAAAAATTGAGAATTTTTTTTTGGGGAAAAAGTCAGACTAAAATGTTATGAAAACTAGGGTTGAAATAACTCTAGGAAATTTGGAATATCTGATTGTGGGATGATTATATTATTGTTATGAATCAAAGGGGGGAAATGGAATGTGATTCATTTTATATCTAATTTTATATATCATTTTTAGTTGACATTGATGTTTTAATTTGCATGTGTTGTTTTGCAAAAGATACTGTTTGGTATTTTCTTTTCTTCCAGAAGCATATGGGGGAATATGTAGAGGGACTCAAATACTCAAACATGGACAATATGAATGGACTGGAGGAAGTGGAACAAGGAAGGAGTGGAAATGTTCCGATTCCATCATCGACGTCGCATTGAAAGTCGACACTGTGGAGGAGATGAAGTGTAGTGGACTACATTCCAGTGTTATATTCTTTCTGTATTAATTTTTGAACAATTATGTTTTCTGTTGTTGGGTACATGTGGGGACCTCAGATGTTTTTGTTTATTTCGTTGAAGTTTAGGGATATGGGGTCTAGGCAAGGACAGAGAGAATCCACAGGAGGGTCCGATGGGTCGACCAGCCTGAATGTGGACATTTTGATTGTATTTTGTTTGCTGGGGTTTTCATATGTATTCAATTGCATCATAGCTTAAAATGTATTAATAAAGATGTATGAATTGATCTGGAGTACTTAGGTGGTCGCCTAGGGCAGAGGGGCCGTGAGAGAATTTTCCTGTCTTGACTGACTGATGGATATTTGGAATGAAAGCTGCCAGACAGGTTTTTCACTCTTACACTCCATAACAATTTATTTACACTCCATAATAATGTATTTACACTACATACAAAAATGTGTCTATATAAACATGTGTTTACTCTCCATAAATTTTGGTTTATTGTTAAAGTTACTCAAGAACAACAATTGTTATTTGTCATAATCCTATTCTTTTTGTTTTCGAGACTTAATTAGTCTCGAAGGGGGGAAATATGTAGTGTCTTAGAGTCTGATGTGCTGACCTTTGCAAAAAGTGTGTTAGAGGAAACTTGGCTTCTAGGGTTTTGCTGATGTTGCAAAATGGTGCAACAGATGAACTGTATTCTACTTTGCTGAAAACATCTGGAAAGCATTACTAATGTTCATGGAAAAAGTATAGGGGAGAGATGTGGAAAAGGCCAGGGATTGGTTTTTAGAATCACACCATATTACGTCATAAATGATATAAAACCATGTCTTGAACAATAGGAGATAAGAATAGCGAATTACAGAATTTGGCTCTTGCTGTTCCCAGATATCTGCAGGTATCTGTAAATTTCGATGCTGAATACCCTTTGTTATAATAAACCTTTATAAACAAAGTACAGTGTCGGCGGACTCCTTATCACCACAGCATGGATCAGCAAAGGTGTGTCTTTTAGACACTACACCTCCAACACTCTACTCAGCAAATTGGATGTAGTCTATCACGGTGCCATCCGTTTTGTCTCCAAAGCCCCATATACTACCCACCACTGTGACCTGTACGCTCTTGTTGGCTGGTCCTCACTACATATTCATCGCCAAACCCACTGGCTCCAGGCCATCTATAAATCACTGCTAGGCAAATCCCCGCCTTATCTTAGCTCATTGGTCACCATAGCAACACCCACCCGTAGTCTGCGCTCCAGCGGGTATATCTCACTGGTCATCCCCAAAGCCAACACCTCCTTTGGCGCAATTCCCCTTCCAGTTCTCTGCTGCCAATGACTGGAACAAATTGCAAAAATCTCTGAAGCTGGAGACACTTATCTCCCTCACTAACTTTAAGCATCAGTTGTCAGAACACCTTACCGATCACTGCACCTGTACACAGCCCATCTGAAATTAGCCCGCCCAACTACCTCATCCCTATATTGTTATTTATTTTGCTAATTTGTACCCCAGTATCTCTATTTGCACATCATCTCTTGCACATCTATCAGTCCAGTGTTAATACTAATTGTAATTATTTTGCACTATAGCCTATTTTATTGCCTTACCTCCATAACTTGCTAAATTTGCACACACTGTATATTATATGTATTTCTGTTGTATTTTTGACTTTGTTTTGTTTTACCAAATATGTAACTCTGTATTGTTGTTTTTATCGCACTGCTTTGCTTTATCTTGGCCAGGTCGCAGTTGTAAATGAGAACTTGTTCTCAACTGGTTTACCTGGTTAAATAAAGGTGAAATAAAAAAATAAAAAAAATACAGATGTAGGACCTTAATTTGATCACTCTTTATTTTTCGAGAATGTTCCTGCAAAGCAGGAAATGCAAACTTAGAGTTTATTTCAGTTTAGAAAATGCTTCTAAAGTTTGTAATTTCCACTTTGAGGTTTCAGACTTTTGAGATTTTCCCTACCGAAAAGAAGTAATGGCGACAATGGTGTTCACTACACCACTTCTAACTGAGACCTGAGTCTGAGCCAGCAACCTGTGTACGGAGGGTAAGACTGCGACAAGAGTCCTGAGACCATCCACGTGGAGTGAGCATGGAGAGAGATCACGTCCAAACTTCTCTCATGCTGCTGGTGCACTGGTCGGGAAAATTGACAAAACAGAATGGACCGTAAAGGATGGTGAAACATTCATCTGCTTGGGAAAAAATGATTATTAACCAGATTTTGTAATTGGGACATTATCAAGGGCCGTCCACTTTGACAGGCATGAGTTTCATGTGTTCCAATTGGAGGATGAACTGTAAAGCTATCAGAAGTAGAAAAGAGACGCCAGAAGAATGAGGCCGGGAGGGAGGGGGTGGTCAACCGTGCCCGTAATTGACTTAGAGTTGCCCAAAATTGTTTATTTCAGGTATCCGGTTGATTGTGGGGTTAAGATACCGATCTGTCATTAACATGCCATTCGCGACAGTAAGACAGGGACAAATGGGGGCCATGCTGAGAAAAGTTAATGCTAGAAATATAATCTGTTAATGTTAGTAGTACATACTGTGTACTGTATATGTGAAATGGGGGGACTATGTATACAAAGTGCTATAATTTTGAAACGTTTCACCCAATATGGATGAAAATGCCCTGAAATGAAAGCTGTCAGTCTGCACTTGTATCATTTATAGTCCAAAGGGCTGGAGTACAGAGCCAAAACAACAAACAATGTTGCCCTTTCCCAATACTTTTGGAGCTCACTGTATATAATTAGTTTATATTTACATCCATTTGACATTGTTTTCAAACGTATTATAAGTATTTTTAGGTGATGTTGAATTGAATTTCCAAGGTCATATTTTGAACTGTATATTTTCTGTTTAGCTGATTCATTGTTATACTATTTAATTAGTTATTCATTTATCAATCATGGACACAGCAGAAGTGGGACAAAAAATATGATTGTCAAGTTGCTATGTTAAGTTATCTTTTTCTATATGATCTGTTTAATATTTTCAATAAGACAAAACGTATATTGAGTTAAAAATATTTTATTATGGTTGTAAGCAGACATTTATAGATTAGGATTATATTGTATAAACGTTGTTTTCCCAGAATAATGTCATTTTTTTTCTTCAAAATATGTATTGCAACAATTACACTTCTATACAGTCACCATCACCACTTCATGTAGGCTATTATAAGTTTGAAACAACTGACCATTTTGTAGTTGTGTAATACAACTGATATAATTTGATGTAAGAAAATAATATACAGATCAAACAGGTCAACTGTAATAACCGGAAAGGAAAGCACTTCAGTACTACAGCTGAGATATACTGTATACTTATGTCTCTACAATCTAATTATCATAGCTGATTTGTGCAAGGATTGAAGAACAGAAAAGGGAATTTGCTCACGCCTTAAACCTAAAGGCCTATCTGGCTGTCAAAGTCACATCGCCCATCCCTGTGTTTTACAGAGAAGTTATGTATCAATGAATGATTTAATCTGCTCTATTTCTTGTTTCTGCATCTTTTACAATCACTACAACTGTGTATAGTTTCACTTGACTAAGTATCAGTCCTCTATCTTAGGAATGAATGACAGGACGTCACTCAGTTCGTCTAGGCTCTCCTGTAACTGATCAGCTGTCTGTCTGATTGTCTGGACGAACTTCATTGTCTCTGACTTGACCTCAGCCTTTGGTTCCACACATCCAGGGTTCAGCTCAGTCGTGGAGTATGTGTCCATCACTTCTAACTTACTGCTATCACTAGACTGTTTCTCAGCCTTTGCCTGTTGGATGTTGTGGATCTCTTTGGCATCCATGGCGATGAAGAAGATATCAACTGCTACAAAGAAAGCAGAGAATATTCCTGTCGCCATCTCTGCCACACGCACTGCCCTTGCAGTTTGGGCTGCTACCTTGCCAATGTTGGCGACTTGGAACAATCGGACGAGCTCTGGGATGCTCCCTAGGCCCCTCCCAACCCTCGCCCCAGCATTTACTAGCTTCTCTGCATTTAAACTACCTATTTCTGTGGTAAAGGAGCCACTCATCCTCTGTGTCTCGATACCCTCAGCAATGTTTTGTAGAGATGTCACCACAGAGTTCAACTTCTCCTGGAACTCCTTGATGATGCTCTTGATGGCTTTGCGGTCGGTAGACTGATTGACCATGTTGGTGATGTTGGATACTCCGGCTGTGGCTCCACCAGCGACAGCCACCCCAACACCCACCCCTGTGACGATCAGGGATGCGCCCAGAGTGAAGGGAGCCAGGATGAGGCCTACTATAGAAGTGATTCCTCCAGCTGCCCCAATAACACCTCCTGTCAAACTGCCTATGGTGGCGCCATGGTGCACACGCTCCAAGCTGTCTGCCAGCATTCTCAGATTGTCCAAGTTTGTCTGGAGCTCCTCCACAGTTTTTTCATTCTGTAAGAAAATGTATTTAGATAGATGGATGAATGGGTGGACAGACAAACAGATAATTTGACTCAAGGAAGGAAGGAAGGAAGGAATTCATGGATAGATGAATTAATTAATGAACAAACAAACAAATGGTACGATTTTATCATATCATCTTGTATTGCAAACCTTTTTTGTGAGGAAACTGATAATGAAGGGTTTTGATAGGATTTCACCAGCTGAAGGTCTGCTGGTTGGGTCTTGTTGAAAGACGTCACACAGTAGTTCATGGAGCTCAGGTGAGAAACTCTCTGGGAGAGATGGATAAGGACCTCCCAGTATTTTGGGGATGAGCTTGATTGTGCTTGCTGCAGCGAACTGTGAAGAAAGAGCTGTTACTATCACACTGCATGTTACATTAGCAAGAGGCAAATAAGGAGATGGAGGCATTACTTACTGCACACCGAAGCATACACAACTCATATAGCACACATCCCAAGGACCAAATATCACTGCAAAGGAGGGAAATGCATTGATATGCCAAAAGGCAAATGTCTATTATAGAAATATTATCTTTGCTTCGGCCAAACATATGACATCACAGGGTTACAGATCCCCTTTCATATATTTGTGTTTGTTTTTATTTAGAATTTACCTTTTGGTGTCATAAACTTTACCAGTCAGAATCTCTGGGCCTAAATAACCCACCATTCCATCGTCTGAAGATCCAGATTGGGAAGCACTGGTAGGAGAGAAACCCATTAGCAGACAATCATGAAACAGGATGTAACACCTTTATGTATTCAAATTCATTTTCACCAGTTTATAATTATAAATAAAAAAGTACCATACTTTTCATTGACTCTTCCGAAATCTCCCAAACAAAGTGTCCCAAATTCTGTAAGGAATATATTCTAGTGTAGAAAAAAATATATATATTTAGTTGAGTGAAAACAAAACATCTAATTAACATTTTACTTCTCATCAAATAACATATACAGTGCATTTGGAAAGTATTCAGACCCCTTGACTTTTTCTACATTCTGTTACGTTACAGCCTTATTCTAATATTGATTAAATCGTTTTCAATCTACACACAATACACCATAATGACAAAGCAAAAACAGGTTTTTAGAATTTCTTTCACATTTAGAAAAAAGTAGTGTCATCCTTGGGAATGACACTACAAGCTTGGCAGACCAGTATTTCCAGGCTCTGTCGTAGCCGGCCGCGACCGGGAGACCCATGGGGCGGCGTACAATTGGCCCAGCGTCGTCCAGGGTAGGGGAGGGAATGGCCGGCGGGGACGTAGCTCAGTTGGTAGAGCGTGGCGTTTGCAATGCCAGGGTTGTGGGTTCGATTCCCACGGAGGGTATGAAAAATAAAAAAAATAATGTATGCACTCACTAACTGTAAGTCGCTCTGGATAAGAGCGTCTGCTAAATGACTAAAATGTAAATATTTGGGGAGTTTCTTGCATTCTTCTCTGCAGATTCTCTCAAGCTCTGTCAGGTTGGATGGGGAGCATCGCTGCACAGCTATTTTCAGGTCTCTCCAGAGATGTTCGATCAGGTTCAAGTCCGGGCTCTGGCTGGGCCACTCAAGGACATTCAGAGGCTTAGGGTCATTGTCCTGTTGGAAGGTGAACCTTAGCCCCAGTCTGAGGTCCTGAGCACTCTGGAGCAGGTTTTCATCAAGGATCTCTCTGTACTTTGTTCCGGTCATCTTTCCCTCAATCCTGACTAGAGATGAGAGATGTGTTTAGCAGATGTTTTTGAGGGTGTAGCAAAATGCTTGTAGTTTTCCAGTCCCTGCCGCTGAAAAACATCCCCACAGCATGATGCAGCCACCACTATGCTTCACCGTAGGGATTGTGCCTGGTTTTCTCCAGATGTGATGCTTAACTTTCAGGCCAAAGAGTTCAATCTTGGTTTCATCAGACCAGAGAATCTTGTTTCTCATCGTCTGAGAGTCCTTTAGGTGCCTTTTGGCAAACTCCAAACAGGCTGCCATGTGTCTTTTACTGAGGAGTGGCTTCCTTCTGGCCACTAACATAAAGGCTTGGAAGGTTATCCCATCTCCACAGAGGAACTCTGGAGCTCTGTCAGAGTGACCATCAGGTTCTTGGTCACCTCCCGGACCAAGGCCCTTCTCCCCCAATTGCTCAGTTTGGCCGGGTGGCCAGCTCTAGGAAGAGTCTTGGTGGTTCCAAACTTCTTCCATTTAAGAAGGATGGAGGCCACTGTGTTCTTGGGGACCTTCAATGCCGCAGACATTTTATGGGGCTCTTCCCCAGATCTGTGCCTCAACACAATCCTGTCTCAATGCTCTACAGACAATTATTTTGATCTCATGGCTTGATTTTTCCTCTGACATTGTAATGATGTCATTTAATAGTGTTGTGTGACCAGGGGAGAGTTAGTATATAAGTGACTTGGTGCCACAGAGTCTGCATTCCTTATGTCAAAGGAGATTACTGAGGTTGATCTTAGAATCATTGATGGACAGGATATACTGACTTGGGGTAAAGGGTAATAAACATCAAAGAAGGGAGTGACCACTGAGGGTTACCAGAGGTGCTTGAAGAAACTGGTAACAGATTGTATATAAGGGAGAGTAACTCTTGGTTCAAATCAGTTCGTGATACCAAGAAGCAAAGCTCTGTCCTTTGTTGTAACGGACCCGGTACCGATCATTAAACATTTGCATTAACTTTCTACAAAGTGTCTAAGTATACCCTTGCATCCTTGATTATTTGATACCCGAGAAACTCATCATACCAAACATGCATTGTCAGCTGTGGGACCTTATGTAGACAGGTGTGTGTCTTTCCAAATCATGTCCAATCGATTTAAATTTACCACAGGTGAACTCCAATCAAGTTGTAGAAATATCTCAAGGATGATCAATGGAAACAGGATGCACCTGAGCTCAATTTCGAGTCTCATAGCAAACGGTCTGAACACTTATGTAAATAAGGTATTTATGTTGTTTATTTTTAATGTATTTGCAAAAATACTAAATACCTGTTTTCACTTTGTCATTATGGGGTATTGTGTGTAGATTGATTAGGATTTGTTTTTATTTAATCAATTTTAGAATAAGGCTGTAACGTTACAAAATGTGGAAGAAGTCAAGGGGTCTGAATACTTTCCGAATGGACTGTACAGTTAATTGTCCCACATAAAGGCTATATTCTGGATAACTTTCATTAACCTTTGTCTTTTTAAAGAGATAATGACTATGTACAAAATTACTCTAAAAACGCCAACAAGTCATAATTTGGAAACCCTTTTTATGATCGTTCTGAAATATTAGGACGTTGGCAAGCAACTAGTTACCGACAACAAAATATGATGTACCATTATTTCTGTATTAATATGGAAGAATGAAAAGCATTTAATTTTTTTGTAAACGAGTGGTGCGTGGGCGGCTAAACTGAAATGTTGAAAGATATAGATATGGTGCCACCACAAATTTGACCCCTGGGAGGCATGGCAGCTACAAAAAAAAGAAGAAAAAAAAGAAATACATATTTAGCCCCAAGGAACTGAATTCGGTACCGTTGATGTGCCAACTTCTGTTTGTAGCATCCAAACCATTTGGGGTACAAACTAATAAACTATATTGTGTATACAGATATCATACACTTTCTTAAATCTTCTATATATAATATAATAGCTAAATGATCCTTGGTATGATCATCTTAAAACAATTAGAACAATTCCATGTCTCAGCTTAGTACCACGCACCCTAGCCAACGGCTTGACTCTTAAGAATTATACTAGAGATATCCGTTTTTTTCATAGGCTGCTTCTCAATCCACTGCATCCGCCGATATGGCAGAGTGGTTTTTGTCTGACCATGAGACATCCTGAAAATCGGACTTTTCACGAAAACGTCTACAGAATCAGAACAGTTTGGCCTAAAAAACTTTAATGACCCCTCTGTGGAAAGATGATCACGAACACAATGGTGAAAGAAACCACACAAGCTTCACTGGACACTTATGAAGTCGGTACAGGCTCTTCTGCCAACTTCTATCTGTAGCATCCAAACAGTTTGGGCTACACACTAATATGGAAAGGTGAGTCTCTCACGAACACTTACATGTCGTTTATTTTTTCTGTAGGACACCCACAAGCCTGAAAATACTTTTCTGAAGGTCCCCGGTACCAGTAAAAAAAAGAAAATGGAAGTATACTGTGATGTGCTTTTCTAATAACCAATTTCTGTTTTCATGCAAGTGACTGATTGAACAAATCCTCACTATCAGTATCTGCAATTTCGTAGTACGCCCAGACCCTTATTTTGATTATGAAAGATATCTCTGTTTCAAGGTCTCAGCTTAGAGAAGAAGCCTCATGAGGTACTGGTCTGTCACATGCATGACCCAGTATTGGTCAGTCACATGAACGAAGCAAACGTTAATGATAAATTAATTATGAGTGATGAATAAGCTAAATCCTGAAAATAGGACTTCTCTGCAGTATATAGTCCTGTGTAGCTCAGTTGGTAGAGCATGGCATTTGCAATGCCAGGGTTGTGGGTTTGATTCCCACGGGGGGCTAGTATGAAAAAAAATGTATGCACTCACTAACTGTAAGTCGCTCTGGATAAGAGCATCTGCTAAAATGTAAATATATATATATAGGAGAACTAATGGGACTTCCCTGGTGATGCTCCTGATTGACATATGCATTAAGTTGGTTGGAAACTCTCCAGTGCATTGACAATAAAGTATGCTGCATTTAATATTGACTTTGAGTGTCCCTGTGTAGAATTCCCATGAAAATACACTGAGTATTCTAAACATTGTGCACTCAGTATATATGGAGATGTTACTGTGCCTAAATAAAGGGGGTTGAATACATGCAACATCAATTGTTCCCTGATCTTCCTTATATCTCTCAGCTGTGGATAATGTATTAAACCACCCAGACACATTAAAGATACAGTCATCCTTCTGAACTGAGCTGCACGACAGAAAGGAAACTGGATGTCACCCTGAGGCCACTGGTCATTTTACAACAGCTACAGAGTTCAATAGCTATAATTGGAGAAAATTGAGGAAGGATCAACAACATTGTAGTGACTTCACAATGTTGACCTAAATAACAGAGTGAAAAGAAGAATACAAATATACAGAATAAAAATCTTCCAAAACATGCATATGTATTCAACAAGGCACTAAAGTAATAATACAAATAAAAAAAGATAAGGAATATATTTTTGGGCCTAAATTAAAAGCCTTATGTTTTGCGCAAATCCAATACAGCATTGAGTGACTGTCTCCTTGTTTTCAAGCATGGTGGTGGCTGCATCATGGTATTGGTAAGCTTGACATCGGCAAAGACTGGGGAGTTTTTCAGGATTGAGCTAAGCACAGGCAAAATCCTAGAGGAAAACCTGCTTCAGTCTGCTTTACACCAGACACTGGGAGAGGAATTTAACTTTCAGCAGGACAATAACCTACAACACAAAGCCAAATCTTCACTGGAGTTGCTTAGCAATAACACAGTGAATGTTCCTGAGTGGTGAAGTTACAGTTTTGACTTGCATCTGCTTGAAAACCTATGGCAAGACTTGACAATTGCAGTCAAGCCATGACCCAACACCTTGACAGAGCTTAAAGAATTTAGGAAAATAATAATGGGCAAATATTGCACAATACAGGTGTGCAAAGCTCTTATCAGACTAAACCAAGAAGAGTCACAGCTGTAATCGCTGCCAGAGGTGTTTCTAACATGAATTTACCCAGGGGGGTGAATACTTATCTTATCCTGGTATTTTAGTGTTTTATTTTTCATTGATCTTTAAAAAATATATATAAACAAATCTTCCACTTTACAGAATATTTTGTGTAGATAGTTGACAATGTAAAATGAAATCAATTTTAATCCCACTTTGTAACATAATAAAATGTGAAGAAATTGAAGAGGTTATAGAATTGTATAGGCACTGTGACATATTACACATTTTTGGGGGACAACTATTGGCTCCTTAGCGCTACTTTCAAAACTACTGGCTAAAACATGTAGAAAAGTACTGGAGAATCTCTTTAATAAAAAAAAAATGTGTTACTGCTTGAAAGACATTGTCTCTTTGCAATCATTACCAATTTGGCGCTTTTAAGCTACAAATACTGTATGTTCAGTAGTGCTTCTCAAACCTCTCCTCGGAGAGTCATTTTCAATTTTGTTGTAACACTGAACTAGCACACTTGATTAATCTAATCAACAGCTTGATGATTTGTTCACTAAATCATTTAGGCTTGCTATCTTTGGAGTAGATCAAAAACATTGAACAACTGGGGGTCCCTGAGGAGAGGGTTGAGAACCATCTAGCAGACCAGTCTGTACCTGTGGTCTCAGGTCTCTGTGAAGAAGGCCCAGGCCATGGACATGCTTCAGGGCCATGCAGATCTTGACAAACCAGTCCATGATCTGGGAAGAAATACAGTCCATAATTTATGTTTAGCCTGAAACAAACAAGTTTTGATGTAGTGTCATGAATAGAAATGGCTGCGTTCCAGGCTGACTACATTGCAGAAGCCTGACAGATCTCACAACGCATTGATAGGTGAACATATCAGCTAAGATTTGATATAGCAATCTGATGCCTGACTGCAGAGTCGATGACTTGGCATGCAACCATTGGTTGATGAAATGCAACATCTGCAATGTAGTCAGTCTGGAACGCGACCAATATGTTATTCGATCAGAAACCTGTTCTTCTGAAAATGGCTTCTTCTCTTTGATCTTCTGTGCAAGATTTCTGCCCTCACAATGGTCCAAAACTACATAGTAACTTTCATCATCTGTAAAAATGCATAGTTTGTGTGAATATAGTGTTGGGTGACAAAATGTTATAGCATGCTTGCTGTTCTGTTTAAATGTTATGGTGATACTGTGGTAACTTGATACTGTGGCAACAAACATATTGGGGTGGTGTCCCAGACACAGATTAAGTTTAGTCCTGGACTAGAAAGCATTCTCAATGGAGTTGTAATCTTTATCTGGGAAATCACCCCTAACATTGTCTCTCTAAACTGAAAAGGAAACACATTAGTTACCTTGGAAAAAGTTCTTGTGGCTGGAAATATGGGGGTGATTTATCTGCAGGATAGTTTTAAACTCAGAGAATGTGTCTCCAGCACTGATCTATTAAAGCAAAAACCACAGTACTCAATCAAAACATAACACTTTACTTGTAGTCCCCTGTAGCTCAGTTGGGAGAGCATGGCGCTTGCAATACCAGGGTTGTGGGTTCGTTTCCCACAGGGGGCCAGTATGAAAATGTTTGCACTCACTCACTTTAAGTCGCTCTGGATAAGAGCGTCTGCTAAATTACTAAGATGTAAATAAAGGTTTCTAAGTTAGGCATAGCTGTGTCTCCCTTCAAATCAAACTTTATTTAAACCCCTAGAGTCTATTGACGGTGCGTCAATCTAAATAACATAATACAGAAATCCCCCTCAAAAGCCATACATTTTTGCTAGAGATATCTGTGTCTCAATCCATCGCATCCGCATATGGCGGCCTTCCGCATCTGTGGTGGAAGGTTGCCGAGCTCCAGTTGTGTTATTTTTTTTAATGTTTTTTGTATTTGTATTTTTTTTTAGGGGGTAGATCAGCTTTAATATTGAAGATAGATTGTAACTTCCATCAATGTAATTGTCTGCATCACTTCCAATCCCCCATATGTTTATTTCTCGCATATATATATATACAGTGGGGAGAACAAGTATTTGATACACTGCCGATTTTGCAGGTTTTCCTACTTACAAAGCATGTAGAGGTCTGTAATTCTTATCATAGGTACACTTCAACTGTGAGAGACGGAATCTAAAACAAAAATCCAGAGAATCACATTGTATGATTTTTAAGTAATTAATTTGCATTTTATTGCATGACATAAGTATTTGATACATCAGAATAGCAGAACTTAATATTTGGCACAGAAACCTTCGTTTGCAATTACAGAGATCATACGTTTCCTGTAGGTCTTGACCAGGTTTGCACACACTGCAACAGGGATTTTGGCCCACTCCTCCATACAGACCTTCTCCAGATCCTTCAGGTTTCGGGGCTGTCGCTGGGCAATACGGACTTTCAGCTCCCTCCAAAGATTTTCTATTGGGTTCAGGTCTGGAGACTGGCTAGGCCACTCCAGGACCTTCAGATGCTTCTTACGGAGCCACTCCTTAGTTGCCCTGGCTGTGTGTTTCGGGTCGTTGTCATGCTGGAAGACCCAGCCACGACCGATCTTCAATGCTCTTACTGAGGGAAGGAGGTTGTTGGCCAAGATCTCGCGATACATGGCCCCATCCATCCTCCCTCCTAATACGGTGCAGTCGTCCTGTCCCCTTTGCAGAAAAGCATCCCCAAAGAATGATGTTTCCACCTCCATGCTTCACGGTTGGGATGGTGTTCTTGGGGTTGTACTCATCCTTCTTCTTCCTCCAAACACGGCGAGTGGAGTTTAGACCAAAAAGCTCTATTTATGTCTCATCAGACCACATCACCTTCTCCCATTCCTCCTCTGGATCATCCAGATGGTCATTGGCAAACTTCAGACGGGCCTGGACATGCGCTGGCTTGAGCAGGGGGACCTTGCGTGCGCTGCAGGATTTTAATCCATGACAGCGTAATGTGTTACTAATGGTTTTCTTTGAGACTGTGGTCCCAGCTCTCTTCAGGTCAATGACCAGGTCCTGTCGTGTAGTTCTGGGCTGATCCCTCACCTTCCTCATGATCATCGATGCCCCACGAGGTGAGATCTTGCATGGAGCCCCAGACCGAGGGTGATTGACCGTCATCTTGAACTTTTTTCTAATAATTGCGCCAACAGTTGTTGCCTTCTCACCAAGCTGCTTGCCTATTGTCCTGTAGCCCATTCCAGCCTTGTGCATGTCTACAATTTTATCCCTGAAGTCCTTACACAGCTCTCTGGTCTTGGCCATTGTGGAGAGGTTGGAGTATGTTTGATTGAGTGTGTGGACAGGTGTCTTTTATACAGGTAATGAGTTCAAACAGGTGCAGTTAATACAGGTAATGAGTGGAGAACAGGAGGGCTTCTTACATTTACATTTACATTTTAGTCATTTAGCAGACGCTCTTATCCAGAGCGACTTACAGTTAGTGAGTGCATACATTATTTTTCATACTGGCCCCCCGTGGGAATCGAACCCACAACCCTGGCGTTGCAAACGCCATGCTCTACCAACTGAGCTACATCCCTGCCGGCCATTCCCTCCCCTACCCTGGACGACGCTGGGCCAATTGTGCGCCACCCCATGGGTCTCCCGGTCGCGGCCGGCAACGACAGAGCCTGGATACAAACCAGGATCTCTAGTGGCACAGCTAGCACTGCGATGCAGTGCTTAGACCACTGTGCCACTCGGGAGGCCTACTACTACTACTACTGCTACAACTATTACTACTGCTACTACTACTACTACAACTATTACTACTACTACTGTTACTACTACTACTACTACTACTGCTACTGCTACTACTACCACTGCCACTGCCACTGCTACTACTACTACTACTACTACTACTGCTACTACTGCTACTACTAATGCTACTAAAACAACTACTACTGCTACTACTACTACTACTGTTACTGTTACTGCTACTGCTACTACTACTACTGCTACAACTACTAATACTGCTACTACTACTACTACTGCTACAATAACTACTACTACTACTACTACTACTACTGCTACAATAACTACTACTACTACTACTACCACTACCACTGCCACACGCCACTGCTGCTACTACTACTACTACTACTACTACTACTACTACTACTACTACTACTATTGCTACTACTACTACTACTACTACTACTACTACTACTACTATTGCTACTACTACTACTACTACTACTACTACTACTACTACTACTACTGCTACAACTACTACTACTGCTACTACTACTACTACAACTACTACTACTACTACTGTTACTACTACTACTACTACTACTACTGCTACTGTTACTACTACTACTACTACTACTACTACTACTACTACTACTACTACTATTACTACCGCTGCCACACGCCACTGCTACTACTACATTTACATTTACGTCATTTAGCAGACACTCTTATCCAGAACGACTTACAAATGGGTGCATTCACCTTATGATAGCCAGTGGGACAACCACTTTACATAATTCTATTTAAAAAAAAAATTATATATTTTTTTATATATATATATACTTTTTTTCTCTCTTTATTTTTTTCATTTTTTCAAACTAAACTGTGACTACTACTGCTACGACTACTATTACTATTACTGCTACTACTATTGCTACTGCTACTACTACTACTACTACTACTACTACTACTACTACTGCTACAACTACTACCACTGCTACTACCACTGCTACTACTACTACTACTACTACTACTACTGTTACTGCTACTACTACTGCTACATCTACCACTGCTACTACTACAACTGCTACTACTACTACAACTGCTACTACTACGACTACTACTGCTTCTACTACTACGACTGCTACTACTACTGTGACTACTACTACTACTACTACCACTGCTACTACTACTACTACTACTACTGCTACAACTACTACCACTGCTACTACCACTGCTACTACTACTACTACTACTACTACTACTACTACTACTACTACTGTTACTGCTACTACTACTGCTTCAACTACCACTGCTACTACTACAACTGCTACTACTACTACAACTGCTACTACTACGACTACTACTGCTTCTACTACTACGACTGCTACTACTACTGTGACTACTACTACTACTACTACCACTGCTACTACTACTACTACTACCACTTCTACTACCACTGCTACTACTACTACTACTACTACTACTACTACTACTACTACTACTACTACTACTACTACTACTACTACTACTGTTAATACTATGACTACTACTACTATTGTGACTACTACTGCTACTGCTACTACCACTGCTACTACTACTGCTACTACTACTACTACTTCTACTACTACTACTACTACTACCACTGCTACTACTACGACTACTACTACTATTGTGACTACTACTGCTACTGCTACTACCACTACTACTACTACTACTACTACTACTACTACTACTACTACTACTACTACTACTACTACTACCACTGCTACTACTAGTACTACTACAACTACTGCTACTGCTGCTACTACCACTGCTACTACTATTGCTACTGCTACAGGTACTACTGTTACTACTACTACTACTACTACTACTACTGCTACTACTACTACTGCTGCTACTACTACTGCTACTGCTACTGCTACTACTACTACTACTACTACTATTGCTACTGCTACTACTACTAATACCTTTCGCCCTCTCTCCCTCCTACCTTCCCTCCCTCCCTACCTCTCTCTCCCTCCCTCCCCCTCTCTCCTTCCCTCCCTCCCTCTCTCTCTCACTCTCCCTCCCCTTCTCCCTCCCCCTCAACCCCTTCTCTCTCCCCCTCCCTCTCTCTCTCTCTCCCTCCCTCTCTCCTTCCTTCCCTCTCTCCCTCTCTCCCTCCCTCCCCTCTCTCTCCCTCTCCCTCTCTCCCTCTCTCTCTCCCTCTCTCTCTCTCCCTCTCTCCTGCCCTCCCGCTCTCCCTCTCTCCCTCTCTCCTTCCTTCCTTCCCTCCCTCCCTCCCTCTCTCTCTCTCTCTCTCTCTCTCTCTCTCTCTCTCTCTCTCTCTCTCTCTCTCTCTCTCTCTCTCTCTCTCTCTCTCTCTCTCTCTCTCTCTCTCACTCCTCCCCCTCCCCTTCTCCCTCCCCCTCAACCCCTTCTCTCTCCCCCTCCCTCTCTCAGATTCCAAACTCTCCACCATGGCCAAGACCAAAGAGCTCTCCAAGGATGTCAGGGACAAGATTGTAGACCTACACAAGGCTGGAATGGGCTACAAGACCATCGCCAAGCAGCTTGGTGAGAAGGTGACAACAGTTGGTGCAATTATTCGCAAATGGAAGAAACACAAAATAACTGTCGATGTCCCTCGGCCTGAGGCTCCATGCAAGATCTCACCTCGTGGAGTTGCAATGATCATGAGAACGGTAAGGAATCAGCCCAGAACTACACGGCAGGATCTTGTCAATGATCTCAAGGCAGCTGGGACCATAGTCACCAAGAAAACAATTGGTAACACACTATGCCGTGAAGGACTGAAATCCTGCAGCACCCGCAAGGTACCCCTGCTCTAGAAAGCACATATACAGGGCCGTCTGAAGTTTGCCAATGAACATCTGAATGATTCAGAGGAGAACTGGGTGAAAGTGTTGTGGTCAGAGATGAGACCAAAATCGAGCTCTTTGGCATCAACTCAACTCGCCGTGTTTGGATTTGGAAGAATGCTGCCTATGACCCCAAGAACACCATCCCCACCGTCAAACATGGAGGTGGAAACATTATGCTTTGGGGGTGTTTTTCTGCTAAGGGGACAGGACAACTTCACCGCATTAAAGGGACGGTGGACGGGGCCATGTACCGTCAAATCTTGGGTGAAAACCTCCTTCCATCAGCCAGGGCATTGAAAATGGGTCGTGGGTGGGTATTCCAGCATGACAATGACCCAAAACACACGGCCAAGGAAACAAAGGAGTGGCTCAAGAAGAAGCACATTAAGGTCCTGGAGTGGCCTAGCCAGTCTTCAGACCTTAATCCCATAGAAAATCTGTGGAGGGAGCTGAAGGTTCGAGTTGCCAAACATTAGGCTCGAAACCTTAATGACTTGGAGAAGATCTGTAAAGAGGAGTGGGACAAAATCCCTCCTGAGATGTGTGCAAACCTGGTGGCCAACTACAAGAAACATCTGACCTCTGTGATTGCCAACATGGGTTTTGCCACCAAGTACTAAGTCATGTTTTGCAGAGGGGTCAAATACTTATTTCCCTCATTAAAATGCACATTAATTTATAACATTTTTGACATGCGTTTTTCTGGATTTTTTTGTTGTTATTCTGTCTCTCATTGTTTAAATAAACCTACCATTAAAATTATAGACTGATCATGTCTTTGTCAGTGGGCAAACGTACAAAATCAGCAGGGGATCAAATACTTTTTTCCCTCACTGTATATATATATATATATATACAGTGGGGGAAAAAAGTATTTAGTCAGCCACCAATTGTGCAAGTTCTCCCACTTAAAAAGATGAGAGAGGCCTGTAATTTTCATCATAGGTACACGTCAACTATGACAGACAAAATGAGAAAAAAATCCAGAAAATCACATTGTAGGATTTTTAATGAATTTATTTGCAAATTATGGTGGAAAATAAGTATTTGGTCAACAACAAAAGTTTCTCAATACTTTGTTATATACCCTTTGTTGGCAATGACACAGGTCAAACGTTTTCTGTAAGTCTTCACAAGGTTTTCACACACTGTTGCTGGTATTTTGGCCCATTCCTCCATGCAGATCTCCTCTAGAGCAGTGATGTTTTGGGGCTGTCGCTGGGCAACATGGACTTTCAACTCCCTCCAAAGATTTTCTATGGGGTTGAGATCTGGAAACTGGCTAGGCCACTCCAGGACCTTGAAATGCTTCTTACGAAGCCACTCCTTCGTTGCCCAGGCGGTGTGTTTGGGATCATTGTCATGCTGAAAGACCCAGCCACGTTTCATCTTCAATGCCCTTGCTGATAGAAGGAGGTTTTCACTCAAAATCTCACGATACATGGCCCCATTCATTCTTTCCTTTACACGGATCAGTCGTCCTGGTCCCTTTGCAGAAAACCAGCCCCAAATCATGATGTTTCCACCCCCATGCTTCACAGTAGGTATGGTGTTCTTTGGATGCAACTCAGCATTCTTTGTCCTCCAAACACGACGAGTTGAGTTTTTACTAAAAAGTTCTATTTTGGTTTCATCTGACCATATGACATTCTCCCAATCCTCTCCAAATGCACTCTAGCAAACTTCAGACGGGCCTGGACATGTACTGGCTTAAGCAGGGGGACACGTCTGCCACTGCAGGATTTGAGTCCCTGGCGGCGTTGTGTGTTACTGATGGTAGGCTTTGTTACTTTGGTCCCAGCTCTCTGCAGGTCATTCACTAGGTCCCCCGTGTGGTTCTGGGATTTTTGCTCACCGTTCTTGTGATCATTTTGACCCCACGGGGTGAGATCTTGCGTGGAGCCCCAGATCGAGGGAGATTATCAGTGGTCTTGTATGTCTTCCATTTCCTAATAATTGCTCCCACAGTTGATTTCTTCAAACCAAGCTGCTTACCTATTGCAGATTCAGTCTTCCCAGCCTGGTGCAGGTCTACAATTTAGTTTCTGGTGTCCTTTGACAGCTCTTTGGTCTTGGCCATAGTGGAGTTTGGAGTGTGACTGTTTGAGGTTGTGGACAGGTGTCTTTTATACTGATAACAAGTTCAAACAGGTGCCATTAATACAGGTAACGAGTGGAGGACAAATGAGCCTCTTAAAGAAGAAGTTACAGGTCTGTGAGAGCCAGAAATCTTGCTTGTTTGTAGGTGACCAAATACTTATTTTCCACCATAATTTGCAAAGAAATTCATTAAAAATCCTACAATGTGATTTTCTGGATTTTATTTTCTCATTTTGTCTGTCATAATTGACGTGTACCTATGATGAAAATTACAGGCCTCTCTCATCTTTTTAAGTGAGAGAACTTGCACAATTGGTGGCTGACTAAATACTTTTTTCCCCCACTGTATATATATATATATTTCCTGAGCTTCTTATATCTCCTACTTTTTATCAAAAATTTTGTATTTATTTATATATATTTTTGATACCTAGAGGGGTTCTAAAAGTCAACATCAAATATTTTAAATATCTGTGGTATAACCATCTTAAACCATATATCAGCTTAAACCATACCCCCCCCCCCCTTTAAGATTTAAAATACATTTAAAATTGCAACACAATTTACAGTAAAGCAATGCAATGAAATAAGTAAAATAAGTACAAAAAGTGACTGACATGTGGCGGTCTACAGTATAATGTTGGAATTTGTATTTGTATTTATTGTGGAACCCCATTAGCTGTTGCCAAAGCAGCAGCTACTCTTCCTGGGGTCCAGCAAAATTAAGGCAGTTATACCATTTTTAAAACAATACAAAACATTCATAACAGATTTCACAACACACTAGATGTGTGCCCTCAGGCCCCTACTCCACTAACACATATCTACAACACAAAATCTGTGTGTATGTTATCATGTGTGTGTTTGAATGTGTCTGTGCCTATGTTCGTGTTTCTTCACAGTCCCCGCTGTTCCATAAGATGTGTTTCTATCTGGGGGTTTTTCAATCAAATTTTACTGCGTGCATCAGTTACTTGATGTGGAATAGAGTTCCATGTAGTCATGGCTCTATGTAGTACTCAGCGCCTCCCATAGTCTGTTCTGGACTTTGAAGAGACCTCTGGTGGCATGGCTTGTGGGGTATGCATGGGTGCATTCAACATGTCAATACCTCTCACAAATACAAGTAGTGATGAAGTCAATCTCTCCTCCACTTTGAGCCAGGAGAGATTGACATGCATATCATTAATGTTAGCTCTCTGTGTACATCCAAGGGCCAGCCGTGCTGTCCTGTTCTGAGCCCGTTGCGATTTTCCTAAGTCCCTCTTTATGGCACCTGACCACACGACTGAACAGTAGTTCAGATGCGACAAAACTAGGGCCCATAGGACCTGCCTTGTTGATAGTGCTGTTAAGAAGGTATAGCAGCGCTTTATTATGGACAGACTTCTCCCCATCTTAGCTACTTTTGTATCAATATGTTTTGACCATGACAGTTTACAATCCAGGGTTACTCCAAGCAGTTTAGTCACCTCAACTTGCTCAATTTCCAAATTATGTTTTACAAGATTTAGTTGAGGTTTAGGGTTTAGTGATTGATTTGTCCCAAATACAATGCTTTTAGTTTTTGAAATATTTAGGACTAATTTATTCCTTGCCACCCATTCTGAAACTAACTGCAGCTTTTTGTTAAGTGTTGCAGTCATTTCAGTCACTGTAGTAGCTGACTTGTGTAGTGCTAAGTCATCCACATACATAGACACATTGACTTTACTCAATGCCATTGTCATGTAATTAGTAAAGATTGAAAAAAGTAAAGGGATCTAGACAGCTGCCCTGGGGAATTCCTAATTCTACCTGGATTATGTTGGAGAGGCTTCCATTAAAGAACACCCTCTGTGTTCTGTTAGACAGGTCATTCTTCATCCACAATATAGCAGGGGGTGTAAAGCCATAACATATATTTTTCCAGCAGCAGACTATGATCAATAATGTCAAAAGCCGCACTGAAGTCTAACAAAACAGCCCCCACAATATTTCTATCATCAATTTCTCTCAGCCAATCATCAGTCATTTGTGTAAGTCCTGTGCTTGGTGAATGTTCTTCCCTATAAGGCTGATGAATGTCTGTTGTCATTTTGTTTACTGTAAAATAGCATTGAATCTTGTCAAACACATTTTTTTCCAAACCTTTACTAAGGGTTGGTAACAGGCAGATTGGTCGACTATTTGAGTCAGTAAAGTGTGCTTTACTATTCTTTGGTACCAGAATGACTTTTGCTTCCCTCCAGGCCTGAGGGCACACACGTTCTAGTAGGTTTAAATAATTGAATACATGGCAAATAGGAGTGCAAATACTGTCCGCTGTTATCTTCAGTAATTTTCCATCCAAGTTGTTAGACCCCGGTGGCTTGTCATTGTTGACAGACAACAATAATTTCACTCTCACTTAACGGAATTTGAAATTACAATGCTTGTCTTTCATAATTTGGTCAGATATACTTGGATGTGTAGGGTCAGCGTTTGTTGCTGGCATGTCATGCCTAAGTTTGCTTTTTTTTAAATGAAAAACTCATTATAGTAGTTGGCAATATCAGGATTTGTGTGATGAATGAGCCATCTGATTCAATTAATGATGGAGCTGAGTTTGCCTTTTTTCCAAAAATTTATTTTATGGTGCTCTAAAGCTTTTTACTATCATTCTTTATGTCACTTATCTTTGTTTCATAGTGTATTTTCCTCTTCTTTTTATTCAGTTTAGTTAAATGATTTCTCAATTTGCAGTACGTTTGCCAATCGGTTGTGCAGCCAGACTTTTATACCATTCCTTTTGCCTCATCCCTCTCAACCATAACATTTTTGAACTCCTCATCAATTCACTGGGATTTAACCGTTTTTACAGTCATTTTCTTAATGGGTGCATGCTTATTAGTAACTGGGATAAGCAATTTCATTTATGTGTCAAGTGCAGCGTATGTTTGCTCCACATTACACACCTCAGACCAACACATATTCTTTACATCAACAACATAGGAATCACTATAAAACGTATTGTATGACCTCTTATACACTATATTAGGCCCAGCCTTTGGAACATTTGTTTTCCTAGATATGGCTACTATATTGTGATCACTACATCCGATGGATCTGGGTAATGCTTTAAAGCAAATTTTTGCAGCATTAGGAAAGATGTGATCAATACATGTAGTTGATTTAATTCCTGTGCTGTTTGCAACTTCCCTGGTAGGTTGACTGATAACATGAACCAGGTTGCAGGCACTGGTTACAGTTTGAAGTTTTTTCTTGAAAGGAAGCTTAGCAGAAATATATATTCTCATATTATGTATGTTAGTGCAGAGTGAGCTGCACACAGTGGACTTTCTACTTGTGCACACAACCTCAGTGCTAACAGCATACATCTGGTTCATAAGCACATGATTGGTGCATACAATAGCTGTAGGATCAGCAGAGGCATTCAGGGCAGTTAGAGGGACATAAATTAGGTTACTTACAAATCAAATCAAATCAAATCAAATTTTATTGGCCACATGCGCCGAATACAACAGGTGCAGACATTACAGTGAAATGCTTACTTACAGCCCTTAACCAACAGTGCATTTATTTATAATAAAAAAAAGTATAATAAAACAACAAAAAGTGTTGAGAAAAAAGAGCAGAAGTAAAATAAAATAACAGTAGGGAGGCTATATATACAGGGGGGTACCGGTGCAGAGTCAATGTGCGTGGGGGCACCGACTAGTTGAGTAGTTGAAGTAATATGTACATGTGGGTAGAGTTAAAGTGACTATGCATAACTAATTAACAGAGTAGCAGCAGCGTAAAAAGATGGGGTGGGGGGCAGTGCAAATAGTCCGGGTAGCCATGATTAGCTATTCAGGAGTCTTATGGCTTGGGGTTAGAAGCTGTTGAGAAGTCTTTTGGACCTAGACTTGGCACTCCGGTACCGCTTGCCGTGCGGTAGCAGAGAGAACAGTCTATGACTAGGGTGGCTGGAGTATTTGACAATTTTGAGGGCCTTCCTCTGACACCTTCCTCTACATTGTGTCTACCAACGCCTAGAATAATGTATATTTGCTAAAGCATTATGACAACTCAGCGACACAATGGTAGGGATTAACTGAGCTGGGCTTGGGTCATTGATAAGTAATCGTCTCAATGCGGCCTTGTAATGCTGTGAAAGGATCCAGGAACCCAAAGTAATTATGATTTACATAGCAAAACCAGACAAGTGCCAAATTCCTTATAAATTATCTATAGTCATATAAATAACACACCTTATTAGAAAGTGTTAGTCTCAAAGAAAACAAAATGGTGCCTGCTTACCTCATTCAGTTTGATCTCTTTAATGACAAACTGGTCACCATCTTTGTCAGTAGCTATGACACCATTCTCTGCCTTCCTCAGGATAGTGTATCCTTTCTTCTCAAGGACACTCTGTGTATTCCCCATCTTTGGATTTCACTAGAATACAGTATGGTGTCATTGGTAAATAACTCAAATGCCAAATATGTACAGTAAAATATTTGGAATTATGAAATGAGGAGTTGATTAATAAAAAGCTCAACACTTATTTTGTAATTTTAAATATGTTGTCTATGTTAAAATGCATTGTTTTGAAATGCAACCTACAATAAACCGTTCATGAAATGCAGAGGGGTATGCTACAAAGTAGGATCAATGGGTTAGCCAATTCACTTTAATGATCAACCAGAAATAAGTATACGTTTTCTGGTTCGTTAAGAAATCTAAACTTCTGTGTTTTTGGTTGTTGAGTCAGTTAGACCATGCCAATTTCAAGCGTTGCTGAGGGGTATTTTACTCTGCTCTGCTGACTAGTATTTGTCTCCGTTCTTACAGAAATAAAGGATTGATTTTATGTTATTATTGATTCATCAGGAATAATGTGACCCCAGATATTATGGGACCCATCTCGTCCAAAAAGTTGACTAAAGTTTGCAAAAAATCACCTGGAAGCACCTGGATGACATCAAGACTCTAGGAAGAATTTGCTATGGACAGATGAGTCAAACGTGTAACTTTTTGGTGGGGGGTGCATTCCACAGTAAGAACCAAATACCAACTGTCAAGCATTGTGGTGGTAGTGTGATAGTTTGGGAATGCTTTGCTGCCTCAGGAACTGGACAACTTGACTTAATAGAAGAAACCATGAATTCTGCTCTGAATCAGAGAATTCTACAGGAGAATGTCAGGCCATGCATGTGTGAGCTGAAGCTGAAGCGCAGCTGGGTCATGCAGCAAGACAATGATCAAAAACACACACTCAAGTCTACATTTAAAAATGTCTAAAACAGATTTGAAATGTTGGGATGACCAAGTCAAAGTCCAGACCTATTATCAACTGAGATGTTGTGGCAGGACTTGAAAACCAACAAATGTTGCTGAGTTAAAGCAGTTCTGCAAGACTGGACAAAAATTCCTCTACAGCGACGTGAGAGACTGATCAACAACTACAGCAAGCAATTGGTTGGAGTCATTGCAGCTAAAGGTTTCAGAACCAGTTAAGTGTAAGGCATTAGAAAGTTTGTTTATGACATAGATGATAAGTATGTAATTGTTCTGTTATTTGTTAACTCAGGTTCTCTTTATCTAATAATAGGATTGGGTAGAAGATCTGTTAACATTCAACATCAAAATATGCAAAAGTTGAGAAAATTGGAAAGGGGGCAAATACTTTTTCACAGCACTGATAACATGTTGGGGCAGGGCTTCCTGCTCTGTCCCCGTCGTGCATCATGCATTTGCTATGAATGTTGAACCTTCTGGTGTACTATGAGCAGACGATTGCACAGGAAGTCAAAACTTCCTGTCAAGTTAAAATGAGCTTGTTCTAGCTTGTTGTGAGGACTTGTAGTCTATGACAAAACATGATGTTGTCAATGTAGTAATGACGATGTACAGTGGCAGAGCTAAGGTGAAATGTCCCTTTAATGCCCTTGGTTTCAAAGACCATATCAGATTATCTCTAGATTAGGTTAAGCAACATACTGTTTCTCAGAAATTACACCATCTTTGGTAAATATGAGGAAATATCACTCCTGGTAAATGCCTGTAAACATTTTGAATGTAATTGCCATGCAAATCTATCAATGTGCTGTTTAGAACTGCTCAGCTCCAAACAAATTAGCTTAAAAGCGATTATCTCCAATTATACCCATCGACACAAAACAATAAGAGGTGCACTATTCCAATGAACTTTGCACTTTCAGGCATTGTAAAAAAACAACAACTGCATATTCCATGAGAGGAAGATATAACACAGAACACAAACATCTAACATTTCTTATAATAGCTGGGATTTAGGCTACTTCAAAAAATGTATAATATAAAATATATATATGGAAATGTGCACAAATTGTGCATGAGTATTAAAATACCATGATAGACTTCTAAAAGGGTTTGTTGTTTCAGTATTAAGTTACCTGTTGATAGTACAAAATTATATTACATGTAACGTTCTTACCTTCGAATGTGTTGTCTCCTATTTGCTTTCACTTTACATCTGGAAAAAAAGCATTAAATACTCCTCTTTCAAAAGTGATGTCATCCTAGAGTTGGACAAGAGGACACACCCCCTCAATTTTATTTTCCATTATCGTTTCTGTGACAGGATGTGCAGTACCATTGAGGGCTATCTCCATTTTAAAGTAGTCAATTTCTACTTCTATGAACTTATTGGTGCATACCGCCACCTACTGTGCTGGATTGTGTATAGTTTAAACAGTCATAAAGCCAAGCACCTGCACAGTGCTGGAATATTAACTCAGAAATATAATCAAAGATGGTGGATAAATAAGATACTCAGGCCGTTTACCAATTAAAGAAATTGTCAAGGTTCCCATCTGTATAAGTGGGCGTTCCATCTCTCGCATGAGCATGCTTTTCCCGCGCAAGCTGACAGTTCCTCCATAATCTCTGGCATGTTCACGAGAGAGAGGGAACAGTTGGCTCTGGTCTACTTAGTGTCCCCTCCCCGCTCGCCCCACCAGGGGCAATAAGTAGACCAGAGTGGCCCCGCCCAATCAGAACAAATTAGGGAGCCGAGTGTTTTGCTTTCTCTTCTGGTATAATGCCTTGGCTGATCCCTGCTGCTGACCTGGATGGAATTCTATGATTCCTCCTGGGGTAGCCTAGCGTTTAAGAGCATTGGACTAGTTACCAAATGGTTGTTGGATCGAATCTCCGATATGAGTAGGTGAAAAATCTGTCTATGTGCCGTTGAGCAAGGCACTTAACCTTGATTGATCCTGTAAGAGGGTCTGCTAAATGACTAAAATGTAAAAATGTTAACCCAACAGGAGGCTGGTGAGTGGACAATGGCTCATAATAATGAATGGAGTCAATTGACATGTGGAAATCATGTGTTCGATACCATTCTGTTTCAGTCATTACTATGAGCACTTCCTCCCCAATTAAGGCAGCAACCAGCCACCTGTGTCTGAAGTCCAACCCAGTTGACTACTTTGAAATGGTGGAAACCATAATTGGAACTGGCCATGAAAAAACAGGCTTTGTGGCAATTGCGCCCTCTACTTCTATTGGGATTTCACAAGCATTCTAAATGGTGCTATACACAGATAAATACATGCTACCTTTCCCTTTGAAAAGAGTGCACAGTGGATTTGGATTTAGTAATAGAGCACTGAGAGAAATAGAAGTGACAGTTTAAGATATTTTACATTTGTATCTAAATAGTTGGAAGGTACAGGCTCTACCCTTTAATGCCCTTGGTCCCTTTAATGCCCTTGGTTTCTTAGACCATGTCAGATGATCTCTAGGTCAGGTTTAGTAACATACTGTTTCTCAGAAATGACACCATCTTTGTTAAACATGAGGAAATATCCCTCCTGGTAAATACCTGTAAACATTTAGAATATTATTGCCATGCAAATCTATCAATACGCTGTTTAGAACTGCTCAGCCCCAAACAAATTAGCTTAAATGCAATTATCTCCAATTATATCCATCGACACAAAACAATAAGAGGTGCACTGTACCAATGAACTTTGCACTGCATATTCCATGACAGGAAGATATAACACAGAACAAAAACATCTAAAATGTCTTAATTGGTCTTTAATTTAATCTTTAAATCTATAATAAGAAAAATGAATTCAATAATTGATTGCAATTCTTCTCTACCCTTACTCTATACTCCTCGTCTCAGTTGAGGTGACTCCTGACCCCAGCACAGCCCACCCATTCCTCCTGTTCAGAAGGGGGTCCCATGGCTGTGAGATTCAACTGGATCTGAGCAAGATGGATCGGACGTCCCTGTTATGTGAATTATTTAACAAACTATTTCAGTATCTCTGTGCGTCTCCCAAAATCAAGAAACGGACAGAGTCCCGGTCTGCATAGTCAGAGATATTTATTCATTGAGAATTCTGCCATCACAATTTCAGAGTCCATCTTTTATACTCATACGTCATACAAAAATCCCTCCTCTCTGTAGGCAGGCTGTAGTTTTCCACTTTATAATTGCTCTCCTGACCATCAGTTCACACACACACACACACACACACACACACATACATACACACACACATGCATACACACACACACATGCATACACCCACATATGCACACACATATACACATTTACACACATAAATGTTCTTATCATAGTCTCTCTCCTCCCTAAATTCCTCAGTTATCTTGGTTTCTCAGTTGCCTGTAGACAGTTCTCCTTGTCCTTTGTTGTCTGGCCTAACTCTTACTCACATTGCTAAATAGTAGCACAATGTCATAATCTTTACTGGTCCTACACTCACATATTACCAGGTAGTAGATTCTAACACATCTCACACAGTTTCAGAGTGTAATAATTAGTCACTACTAAGAAAGTACTAATCATACTTAAAACAAGAACATTTCACAACTATATTTAAGGGTGGAACATTTAGTCATTACTTTTAACCTGTATATAGAATTAGTTTCTATATCAGTCCCCCCCCCCAGCAGCACACTACTGGGAGGTGGAGAACTGGACTACGACTGGATCTGGTTGTTGGCGTGGCAACTGAGTCCTCATGACATCACGAGGGGTGAATCTCACTCCCGAGAAGGGGTCCTTGTACACTGTGGGGGGAGGCTTTGGCCCGTCATATGATTTCCGTCATATAGATTCTGGAGAGTTCATTTTTTAGATCTGTGTAGCTCCGCAATAAAAATCATGGTTGAATTACCAACCGGGGTGGGGCCCATTGATCATCAGTTATCATATTAATAACTGAAAACCTTTGCCTTCAACTTATGGAAAAATGTGACCCACCACCTCAATTCGGTCTTATGTAGCAAGATTGTAAATGGTGTTTTTTACATTGGATAAAATTGGATTCAGTTACAAAATGGTATATCATTCACTGCAGTTGAGGAACAATGGGAAAGTAATTCTGTTTTAAAAGTTGTAACCCCACTTTTGAGAAAATGGACCTTGAATGTTTTGGTACACCATCATTCACACCCTCTTTAGCCTCGCCCATCTCTTTAAGTATTCACATATGAGGCCATGTGCTTAAGAGTGAGTAAGGTAGTGTAGTAAACAATAGATAGCCATAATCACCTCCAGACACACCTGGATAACTTGTGGGTCATGTAATCATCTGGCAAAGTATTTTGTTTAGACATCTAGCTAACATTGAACCCATAGCTACAGTACAAATGGATTGTCATAGCTAGCCACAATGCATGACATGCTGTAGTATGAATCTGCAAGTAGCTAAAGCTAACCAACTAGGTTGAACGTTAGCTAGCTAGCTAACATTAGGCTATAGCTAGCAATGCAAATTACTTTCTGAGACAAATACACTGCATTGTCCAATATGTTAAAATAATTGTAATTTGTTTTACCAATATATTATTGGGCCCATTTCTGGAGGTGGAAATCATATTTTAGATGGCGTCAGCATAATTGTATTTTCTTCAATTTTGGAGTAGAATGGCTTTTTTTTAAAGTCACCAGAACTGAGCTTCTCAGTCCTTCTACATATAAATTATCCAGGGGATGACCCTAGACATCCTAAGCAAGGGGACTGGAATTGGTTATACATCAACAAAAGTATCCTCTTTCCCTAAAAGAATGATGGTCATGACTTTCTTACATGAAAGGGGAGGTTAACTTGGCCACAGACAATCGATCTAAAATTGACTTAAGTTTCAGTCATGGGATTTTTGTTGTTGCTTTAACCCCTGCACTATGGCTATCGTAACATACAGGAGCAGGGTATGTAGAAGCATATAGTTGGATAGAGGGCACACTTGGCCCAAAGCGCTCTCTAGTCTAGTACATCTCAATGGCAGGTTTTGAAGGTTAAATAAAATAAATACAACTATACTTGAAATGTCTCCTCGCCAGGAGAGGGCGAAATCTCACTGTGGGATATTTGACCTGGGGTTGTCTTTGGAGCTAGCCTTTGAAGTATCATGATGTATGTGAAAATACAAGTTTAGATATTTAACATTCATTATCGAAGACCAGTTGTTATTATATCCACACCTTTATATTCAAGTCATTTAATTTTTAAAAGTTATTCATCTGAGGGGCAAGATTATTTACTTTATTAAGTAACTTTACTAATAAACTTATTTTAAACGTTACAGGCACATGTGGGCGTGTACTTTGACAGGCGGGAGCGACACGTGTCATTCTACGACGTTCATCTCGGTCATCACCTCTACACGTACGACCACGTGCCAACCAATGAAAGACTCTTCCCCGTCTTCAGCCCTGATTTCTTTAGCACTGGATACAAGCACGCCAACCACTCCATGACTGTTAAAACCCACATTACCACAAACCACCTCCAAGGGCGATTAAGCTCAGAGCCGGTCTAAGCCTTTTGGGGGCGAGTTCTGAACCTTTCTTTCCTCTCCCATTTAACAGTATATTATATATTTTATATATTATATAGTATACAGTGGGGAGAACAAGTATTTGATACACTGCCGATTTTGCAGGTTTTCCTACTTACAAAGCATGTAGAGGTCTGTAATTTTTATCATAGTTACACTTCAACTGTGAGAGATGGAATCTAAAACAAAAATCCAGAATATCACATTGTATGATTTTTAAGTAAATAATTTGCATTTTATTGCATGACATAAGTATTTGATACATCAGAAAAGCAGAACTTAATATTTGGTACAGAAACCTTTGTTTGCAATTACAGAGATCATACGTTTCCTGTAGGTCTTGACCGGGTTTGCACACACTGCAGCAGGGATTTTGGCCCACTCCTCCATACAGACCTTCTCCAGATCCTTCAGGTTTCGGGGCTGTCGCTGGCCAATACGGACTTTCAGCTCCCTCCAAAGATTTTCTATTGGGTTCAGGTCTGGAGACTGGCTAGGCCACTCCAGGACCTTGAGATGCTTCTTACGGAGCCACTCCTTAGTTGCCCTGGCTGTGTGTTTCGGGTCGTTGTCATGCTGGAAGACCCAGCCACGACCCATCTTCAATGCTCTTACTGAGGGAAGGAGGTTGTTGGCCAAGATCTCGCGATACATGGCCCCATCCATCCTCCCCTCAATACGGTGCAGTCGTCCTGTCCCCTTTGCAGAAAAGCATCCCCAAAGAATGATGTTTCCACCGCCATGCTTCACGGTTGGGATGGTGTTCTTGGGGTTGTACTCATCCTTCTTCTTCCTCCAAACAAGGCGAGTGGAGTTTAGACCAAAAAGCTCTATTTTTGTCTCATCAGACCACATGGCCTTCTCCCATTCCTCCTCTGGATCATCCAGACGGTCATTGGCAAACTTCAGACGGGCCTGGACATGCGCTGGCTTGAGCAGGGGGACCTTGCGTGCGCTGCAGGATTTTAATCCATGACGGCGTAGTGTGTTACTAATGGTTTTCTTTGAGACTGTGGTCCCAGCTCTCTTCAGGTCATTGACCAGGTCCTGCCGTGTAGTTCTGGGCTGATCCCTCACCTTCCTCATGATCATTGATGCCCCACGAGGTGAGATCTTGCATGGAGCCCCAGACCGAGGTTGATTGACCGTCATCTTGAACTTCTTCCATTTCTAATAATTGCACCAACATTTGTTGCATTCTCACCAAGCTGCTTGCCTATTGTCCTGTGCAGGTCTACAATTTTATCCCTGATGTCCTTACACAGCTCTCTGGTCTTGGCCATTGTGGAGAGGTTGGAGTCTGTTTGATTGAGTGTGTGGACAGGTGTCTTTTATACAGGTAACGAGTTCAAACAGGTGCAGTTAATACAGGTAATGAGTGGAGAACAGGAGGGCTTCTTAAAGAAAAACTAACAGGTCTGTTAGAGCCGGAATTCTTACTGGTTGGTAGGTGATCAAATACTTATGTCATGCAATAAAATGCAAATTAATTACTTAAAAATCATACAATGTGATTTTCTGGATTTTTGTTTTAGATTCCGCCTCTCACAGTTGAAGTGTACCTATGATGAAAATTACAGACCTCTACATGCTTTGTAAGTAGGAAAACCTGCAAAATCGGCAGTGTATCAAAAACTTGTTCTCCCCACTGTATATATGACAGTATATTACTATAGTGGCATTGCCTAGTTTTCAGTTCACATGGGCTGAATCTGAAAACATTACTATCCTTACTAGCCTTGTTTTTTCAAATCTCATTGGGGCAGGAGGTCCGAAGGTGGGACCTTGGCTTCTCTCCAATGCACTTCGATGTGTAGCCATTGGCTGGAGATTTTCCACCATTGTTAAATTCATAATTGGGAGTGTGCAAGTGCACACTTCGGGAGAAAGGACAGATTTATTAGGATGCAAGTGTAAGCTTCAGCAGGAGGTTTTGGGACACAGACTGGTTTTCATTTTTTTCTGCAACACTTAAACTTTCCTCCATTTTACACTCTGTAGATTGTTGATTAAACACCTTATACACTTTGTTTGGGGTATAGGTTAGGGGCAACTTCTTTCTAGGATTGTGAAAAAAGCCATTTGTATAGCTGAACAAACAAAGGTTAGATGATCAGGTAGACTACCGTAGGTGGGGGAGCATTACCTAAGGGCTATATTTGTGCCTATGGTAATGTTTAGGCTCACTGATGCTATTTGAAGCCATGTGTTCCCAATGCCCATATTATATTCAACATACAGTATAACCATTGCAGTAACTCACAAACACACACAGCATATCCGCTGCAGTGAGGTGGAAGGAGAATCCGTCCTGCTAGTAGATTCACGCAATCATGAGATGTTGGTTCTCTCCCTCCCATGTTGTCTTACTGTCTCAGTAGCAGTTTTTCTCTATGTGGATCTAAACCATTTCCCTCTCTCATCCGCCATCTACCCTCTCTGGAACTCCCCCCTATCTCACACACCCCTCCCACCTCTTCGTTTTAATGTCACGTTAAATGCCAGTGACTTTTGAGAAAAGGATACAGGCAAATCTTAACTTATATATATATATATATATATATATATATACAGTTGAAGTCGGAAGTTTACATACACTTAGGTTGGAGTCATTAAAACTTGTTTTTCAACCACTCCACAAATTTCTTGTTAACAAACTATAGTTTTGGCAAGTCGGTTAGAACATCTATTTTGAGGGGCACTTACTCTGGTACAATCCAATCAGTCTTAGGGCAATGGCCATTCATACTGTACTGAATACCAGTGTGACTGTTAAAGGGGGACGTTCATACATTTTTACATTTGGCCTTATTTTCACTCTTTCTGTGCTTGTAGTTGATCCCTCAAACAGTTTATGGATATTTGTTTTCGTTACAGAGAAAATTGCTTGTCACATTTTGCTGAGTCTTCACTTGCCATTCATGGACTACAATGCATTATGACAATATGTCTAAAGCATGTTTCCAAATGTAAAATGTTCGTTGTTTTACGCACAAAACAAATTTTGGCAGCAGGGATCTTTATCCAGGAGGGGATTGATTGTCTCTGCTGTAACCAAGAAGCTTGATTTTTACAAGCTAGCCACTTAGCTAGCAAGTTAGCAAATCAAATATGTCTTAATTGACCTGGCCAAGGCTTTCGACTCTGTCAACCACCGTATTCTTATTGGCAGACTAAATAGCCTTGGTTTCTCAAATGACTGCCTCGCCTGGTTCACCAACTACTTCTCAGATAGAGTTCAATGTGTCAAATCGGAGGGCCTGTTGTCTGGACCTATGGCAGTCTCTAAGGGAGTGCCACAGGGTTCAATTCTTGGGCCGACTATTCTCTGTGTATATCAATGATGTTGCTCTTGCTGCTGGTGACGCTCGGATCCACCTCTATGCGGACAACACCATTTTGTATACATCTGGCCCTTCATTGGACACTGTGTTAACAAACCTCCAAACGAGCTTCAACGCCATACAACACTCCTTCCGTAGCCTCCAACTGCTCTTAAACACTAGTAAAACTAAATGCATGCTCTTCAACCGAACGCTGCTTGCACCCGCCCACCCGACTAGAAACACTACTCTCGGCGGGTCTGACCTAGAGTATGTGGACAACTACAAATACCTAGGTGTCTGGTTAAACTGTAAACTCTCCTTCCAGACTCACATTAAGCATCTCCAATCAAAAGTTAGATCTAGAATCGGCTTCCTATTTCGCAACAAAGCCTCCTTCACCCATGCTGTCAAACATGCCCTCGTAAAACTGACTATCCTACCGATCCTTGACTTCAGCGATGTCATTTACAAAATAGCCTCCAACACTCTACTCAGCAAATTGAATGTAGTCTATCACAGTGCCATCCATTTTGTGACCAAAGCCCCATATACTACCCACCATTGTGACCTGTACGCTCTTGTTGGCTGGCCCTCACTACATATTTGTCGCCAAACCCACTGGCTCCAGGTCATCTATAAATCAATGCTAGGCAAATCCCTGTCTTATCTTAGCTCACTGGTCACCATAGCAACACCCACCCGTAGTCTACGCTCCAGCAGATATATCTCACTGGTTATCCCCAAAGCCAACACCTCCTTTGGCCGCCATTCCTTCCAGTTCTCTGCTGCCAATGACTGGAATGAATTGCAAAAATCTCTGAAGCTGGAGACTCTTATCTCCCTCACTAACTTTAGGCGTCAGTTATCAGAGCAGCTTACCGATCACTGCGCCTGTACACAGCCCATCTGTAATTAGCCCACCCAACTACCTCATCCCCATGTTGTTATTCATTTAGCTAATTTGCATCTCTATTTGCACATCATCTTATGCACATCTATCATTCCAGTGTTAATACAAAATTGTAACTATTTTGCACTATGGCCTATTTATTGCCTTACCTCCATAATTTACTACATTCACACACACTGTATATATATTTTCTGTTGTATTTTTTACTTGATGTTTTGTTTACCCCATATGTAACTCTGTGTTGTTGTTTTTATCGCACTGCTTTGCTTTATCTTGGCCAGGATGCAGTTGTAAATGAGAACTTGTTCTCAACTGGCATACCTGGTTAAATAAAGGTGAAATACATTTCTTTTTTTTGATGTAGCTGGAGACCTGAGCTTGAGACGATTTATTTGGCACATCTAAGATAGTTAACTTATATATAAGCAGTGGCGTAGCACGCACCCACCTCAAGCTTTAGGGCGCCGCAAACCCCCAAAAGAAAACATACAGTTCCGTATTGAAAAGAACTGTCATTATTTCAAATTACCCTGGTAATACACCCAAGCTTACATCAGAATCACTTTCTGAATGTTGTCTCTGCACTCAATTTTTGAAAATGTTTTCCACTAGTCCAGAAAACCATAGTTGCAGATTTGTGTTGTTGTTAACAGCATAATTCAAACATGGATTAATGGCTCAGTGTAGAGACATAATTCAGAAGTTTCCCTTCTAATGCAGGGAAACTTAAATCCGTTCTACCTCATTTCTACCAGCATGTTAAATGTGCAACCAGAGGAAAACAATCTCTAGACCACCATTACTCCACAAACAGAGACATGTACAAAGCTCTCCCTCGCCCTCCATTTGGCAAATCTGACCACAATTCTATCCTCCTGATTCCTGCTTATAATCAAAAACTAAAGCACGAAGCACCAGTGACTCGGTTAATAAGGAAGTGGTCAGATGACGCAGATGTTAAGCTATAGGACTGTTTTGCTAGCACAGACTGGAACATGTTCCGGGATTCTTCAGATAGCATTGAGGAGTACACCACATCAATCACTGGCTTCATCAATAAGTGCATTGATGACGTCGTCCCCACAGTGACCGTACGTACATACCCCAACCAGAAGCCATGGATTACAGGCAACATCCGCACTGAGCTAAAGGGTAGAGCTGCCGCTTTCAAGGAGCGGGACTCTAACCCGGACGCTTATAAGAAATCCCGCTATGCCCTCCGACGAACCATTAAACAGGCAAAGAGTCAGTACAGGACTAAGATTGAATCGTACTACACCAGCTCTGACGCTCGTCGGATGTGGCAGGGCTTGAAAACTATTACAGACTACAAAGGGAAGCACAGCCGCGAGCTGCCAGTGACACAAGACTTCCAGATGAGCTAAACCACTTCTATGCTCGCTTCGAGGCAAGCAACACTGAAGCATGCATGAGAGCACAAGCTGTTCCGGATGACTATGTGATCACGCTCTCCGTAGCCAATGTGAGTAAGACTTTTAAGGAGGTCAACATTCACAAGGCCGCAGGGCCAGACGGATTACCAGGACGTGTACTCTGAGCATGTGCTGACCAACTGGCAAGTGTCTTCACTGACATTTTCAACATGTCCCTGATTGAGTCTGTAATACCAACATGTTTCAAGCAGACCACCATATTCCCCGTGCCCAAGGACACTAAGATAACCTGCCTAAATGACTACCGACCCGTAGCACTCATGTCAGTAGCCATGAAGTGCTTTGAAAGGCTGGTCATGGCTCACATCAACACCATTATCCCAGAAACCCTAGACCCACTTCAATTTGCATACCGCCCCAACAGATCCACAGATGATGCAATCTCTATTGCATTCCACACTGCCCTTTTCCCACCTGGACAAGAGGAACACCTACGTGAGAATGTTATTCATTGACTACAGCTCAGCATTCAACACCATAGTGCCCTCAAAGCTCATCACTAAGCTAAGGATCCTGGGACTAAACACCTCCCTCTGCAACTGGATCCTGGACTTCCTGACGGGCCGCCCCCAGGTGGTAAGGGTAGGTAACAACACATCTGCCACGCTGATCCTCAACACAGGGGCCCCTCAGGGGTGCGTGCTCAGTCCCCTCCTGTACTCCCTGTTCACCCATGACTGCATGGTCAGGCACGACTACAACACCTTCATTAAGTTTGCCGACAACACAACAGTGGTAGGCCTGATCACCGACAACGATGAGACAGCCTATAGGGAGGATGTCAGAGACCTGGTCGTGTGGTGCCAGGATAACAACCTCTCCCTCAATGTGATTAAGACAAAGGAGATGATTGTGGACTACAGGAAGAAAAGGATGACCGAGCACGCCCCCATTCCCATCAACACGGCTGTAGTGGAGCAGGTTGAGTGCTTCAAGTTCCTTGGTGTCCACATCACCAACAAACTATCATGGTCCAAACACACCAAGACAACATCCTGACTGGTTGCATCACCGCCTGGTATGGCAACTGCTCGGCCTCCGACCGCAAGGCACTACAGAGGGTAGCACGTGCGTCCCAGTACATCACTTGGGCCAAGCGACCTCTATACAAGGCGGTGTCAGAGGAAGGCCCTAAAAATTGCCAAAGACTCCAGCCACCCTAGTCATAGATTGTTCTCTCTGCTACCGCACGGCAAGCAGTACCGGAGTGCCAAGTCTTGGTCCAAAAGGCTTCTTAACAGCTTCTACCCCCAAGCCATAAGACTCCTGAACAGCTAATCAAATGGCTACCTGGACTTTTTGCTTTGCCCCCCCCCTTATTTTACGCTGCTACTACTCTCTGTTTATTATCTATGCATAGTCACTTTACCTCTACCTACGTGGTCCTCTGTAGCTCAGCTGGTAGAGCACGGCGCTTGTAACGCCAAGGTAGTGCGTTCGATCCCCGGGACCACCCATACACAAAAAAAATGTATGCACGCATGTCTGTAAGTCGCTTTGGATAAAAGCGTCTGCTAAATGGCATATTATATTATTATTATATTATATGTAAATATTACCTCAATTACCTCGACTAACCTGTGCCCCCCGCATAGAGGGGTCATATTAGTTTGTAAGCCAAACCGTTCAGACACTACATACTTTTTTGTGAGAAGATCGATAACGTATACGGGAGAGAAAAAACAATAACACATAAGGATTGATGACAACAGAAGGCTAAATAAAGGTGGAAGTAATCAGGGAAGTGATGAAGTCCAGGTGTGCCTAATGAAAGTTGCCAGGACCGTGTGAGAGAGAAATTACAAGATGATGTTATAATACTGTTATTGCATCAAATTGTTGTTTTCTGCAATAGAATAGGGTTCTTAGAACTCTCATGTGTCTTTTACGATGCCTTGGGTGATAAACCTAACAAGCCACATTCCATTCATGTGAGGAAGATGGCTCCGGTCTTACTGAGCATGCATTCCATAGAATTAGTTTGTGTTTGTGTAATGTAAGGTACCAGGAGAGATGGCTCGGGTATTGATAATGATGAGAGGAACCTTGTCTTGGGGGCCAAACTCTGGTTTCCATGCAGTAAGAACAGTCTTCATAGCAAATGCTATTTGGATGGGAGATACTCCTTTCTCATATATCAAGTCTGACTTTTTGACTCATTCCACACATCTGTTATTTGTCATGTAGACTAAGAGGGTGTATCTTTGCTGTAAAAGATATTTGTATTTTTTATGTTGGGGCTCTCAGCTCTCAGTGTTGGGCCGACCAGCCTCGTTATTACCTTTATTAATACGTTTTGAATAAAGTAATATCCTGATTGGTGATTGACCTTGTCTCTCCTCATTATTGATAAGAATTTCCACTGCAGCCGGAGAGGGGGAGCGGAAGTAGATGTGACAGGTGGATTGAGACACAGCCCATGCAAAAATATATCTAGCTTAAAGCTGCAAAATGTACCTTTTGGGCTGACCCGACCAACTTCACATAGAAATGTGTGTTACAGCGCTGCCAACTCTCACGCATTGACGGTGAGACACACGCATTTTACCCTCTTTTCACGCTCTCACGGCACACCTCTTATATCTCACGCATTAAAATTACAATTTTTTAAATTCTAATTACACCATTTCATAACTGTGCTCCAAATCGTTTTGAAATCGGAGCATCCGCACCTGCAATTTCACATCACGAGTGGAACCTCTATCATTGTCCTGTCTTGTCACAGCACTGTGAACCACGGCACATTAAAGCATATGATGCATGTTTTAAAGATTAGAGTGGGGCTGAATGGAGAGAGAGAACGTTCTCCGCTGAGTTTATAAAACTGTAAAAAGAGCAGCACGGTAGCGCTGTTTTATGTACAAGGTTGCCAACAAAATTAGGTTGCTGTTACTCCCGTCCCTATTGCAGAATGCAGCTTTTTGAAGTCGATTTAATCCACACTTGCATTAGTCCCCTCGTTTGGTGAATGACATTTTAGGCTGAGACAGCAAAAAGGCAGCAGGGAAGTTTGGTAGGGTGACCTGATTTGTAACTATGAAAATCATTTTGTAAAACAGATTGTGAACCCAAAAGTGTAAGTTTGATTCTAGAGGGGGGACAATAAATATAAAAATAATTTGGTCCGTGTGTAAGGGCAGATATGTAATCTTGTCTTGTCATCTTGTCATCTTGTCTTAGTTTGATCAGTGGAACAATTGTCATTGTTAACAATGGGCTGAAATATAGGGTAATTACAGTGCTTGTCAGCAAGAACACTAATGTTATTCCCCACACTTTATTATTCCACTTTCCAATTTTGCCAGTGTAATCACATATGTGACTAGTTTCAGGAAACTAGGCGTATGTCGCGGGTCACTATATCCAAGGAGAGCCATTTGAACGTAAACCTTTTTTAAAATATCAAAATGCGTTTTTTGGCAGAAATGCCATCTAGAACGTCAACTTTCATGTGCCTTAATTACAAACTTGTATACCCACAGAAAAAGAACTTCCCGCTAGCCATGAGTGGCTGAGATAATGAGTGGGCTGGACATGCCGAGAGATGAGTTCAGATTGGTCTGCCATATAGCATGCTTCTGTCTATTTGAGCTGGTCAGTATGTGTAGGTAATCCTGTCTAATGTGGCTTTAAAAACTATATATTGCATAGTAGAACTGCATAAGTGTTGCTCTCCACTTTCTGGAGGACCGAGCTTTGAAATCAGTGGAATTACAGTATGATAGCTAAGGAGATGGAGAAAACACCTGTCTCCGGATTACATCATCAAACTAAGGGCAACCATGGCATCCGTGACAGGGAGAAGCGTCCATCCATGATGTATACGGGTAAGATAGTCTAAATAGCTAGACTAGCTAGGCTATCTACTCCGATTTCGGAGCACTCTCGTCTGAGTGTGCCAGAGCAGAATAACTGACAAATTTACAAATGTTCAACACCCGTTGAATATGGCCGGGTTCAGTAACGTTGGCAAAAAAAGTGTAAATTTGTGCCAGAAGCACAGTTGCAGTCACCACCGCACTGGATAACATAAAAACAGCTCCAGGAATCCAATATAATTTTTGACATTTTAGTATTGTGTACATGCTAGGCAGAGATGATAGGGGGAATCAAAACTCATAAACACATTTGTCTATGTAGAGTAAGATGTTGGCAAGGAGCTTCAACTGGCATAAACCACCTGAATATTGATATTCATTAGGTTTTTCTTGAAGGTTGGGTGATTTTGATAAATTAATTGTTTTAACAAGAACATTTTCAAACATCCAGCAATTGGGAAACATCTATCTGGCCAACACTCCTGGAGAGAAAGCAGGATTTTCTTCCAGCCCTATTTTAAAGAGATAGTTCACCCAAATTACAAAATTCAAAGTGTTTGTGTCCTTACTTTGAAAGCAGTCTATGGACAAGGAGACTGCAATCTATGATCTGATTACCCACTGCCATCAAACATTAATATTAACATTTCCTGTGTAGAGCCTTGGTGTTGTGGTAACACTCCCTGGCACGTGTCGCATACAACTTTCCACCTGAGTACAGGAATCGATCCCTGCTTCCAACCTTCCCACTGTTTCTAGGATTTGCCTATCTTATGTCATTATTGTCTGAATAAAGTGTCAAACCACCCAAGGAATATTGGCATGCTTTGAGATCTTTGGGGAATTAAATAAAGTAACAAAGTTGTCAAATTTTGATAGGCCTAAGCCATGTCAAAATACGTTGAATTGCAGGAAATTAAAACAGTTTGTGCCAGGGGGCAATGAAATTGACATAGCACATCTCACTACAAGCTTTCTTCAAAAGTTGGCAGCCTTGGTGTTATAGATCTGTCATTCTCATTGAAAGCAAGTCTAAGAAGCAGTAGATCTGTTCATATTTCTATGTTTCCTGTTCTTAAGTTTTGTTTTTGCGTCTTTTACTTTTGGTTTTGTACACCAGCTTCAAACAGCTGAAAATACAATATTTTTGGTTATGGAAAACATTTTTCACAGTGGTTTAGATGGTACAAGGATTATCTACACTATACTTGCTTGTATTCTAACATAAACTGAAATTAGGCCATTTATTAGAATTTTTGCAACCAGGAAATTGCTGACCAATTTCTGCATAGTGCATCTTTAAACTGCCGGATTTTGATGGGGACTTTTTTATTAGTGCTGCTAGCAGAATAGTAGTCTCAACTCTAGGCTTAGTCATTACATTCAGGGTAAGTGGAGATAGCCATGAGTTAGCCTGCCCCTGAGCAGGTTAGTTCTGATGGATTCATTGCCATAGCAATGTACCACAGGAGGTTGGTGGCACCTTAATTGGGGAGGCCGGGCCTGTGGTATCAGTGGAATGGTATCAAATACAGCAAAACACATGGTTTCCAGGTTTTTGATGCCATTCCATTCGCTTCATTCCGCCCATTATAATGAGCTGTACCTGGCTAAAAAGTGAGCCACTTGCGTGCCCATATGGAAAAGTAATCTATGGCCATATAAGGCCTTATATATCAAAGAACGTTACATATTTTAAAATATATTATCATATATTTAAACCCACATTTAAAACAAATATGTACGTTTTGTATTTTGTATAATTCTTTAAAAATGGATATATCACATTTACATAAGTATTCAGACCCTTCACTTAGTACTTTGTTGAAGCACCTTTTGCAGCGATTACAGCCTCGAGTCTTCTTGGTTATGACGCTACAAGCTGGGCACACCTGTATTTGGGGAGTTTCTCCCATTCTTCTCTGCAGATCCTCTTAAGCTCTGTCAGGTTGGATGGGGAGCGTTGCTGCACAGCTATTTTCAGGCCTCTCCAGAGATGTTCGATCGGGTTCAACTCCAGGCTCTGGCTGGCCCACTCAAGGACATTCAGAGACTTGTCCCGAAGCCACTCCTGCATTGAGCAACCGGGTGGTAGCCGGTTAGTGATGGCTATTTAATAGTCTGATGGCCTTGAGATAGAAGCTGTTTTTCAGTCTCTCGGTCCCAGCATTGATGCACCTGTCCTGACCTCACATTTTGGATGATATATGGGTGAACAGGCCGTGGCTTGGGTGGTTGATGTCCTTGATGATCTTTTTGGCCTTCTTGTGACATCAGGTGCTGTAGGTATCCTGGAGGGCAAGCAGTGTGCCCCCGGTGATACGTTGGGCAGACCTTAATTTAATTTACAAATCAATCATTGCACATATAGAATTAAGGGTCAAGGATGTTTCAGTAAACTGAATCTGATAAGCTTTTCACAAATGTATTTATGACCCAAACCCAACCCCTAACTGTTCTATGTGCTGTCATGTAGCGCTTCCCAGGTGCAATAAAGGGACAAGTGGGAACAGCTTAAAACTGTACAATGGCTTCAATTCTGACCAGTTTCCCAGTCCCTGCCGATGAAAAACATCCCCACAACATGATGCTGCCACCACCATGATTCACTGTGGGGATGGTGTTCTTGGGGTGATGAGAGGTGTTGGGTTTGCGCCAGACATAGCGTTTTCCTTGATGTTCAAAAATCTTAATTTTAGTCACATCTGACCACAGTACCTTCTTTGGGGAGTCTCCCACATGCCTTTTGGCGAACACCAAACGTGTTTGCTTATTTTTTTATTTAAGCAATGGCTTTTTTCTGCCCACTCTTCCGTAAAGCCCAGCTCTGTGGAGTGTACGGCTTAAAGTGGTCCTATGGACAGATACTTCAATCTCCGCTGTGGAGCTTTGCAGCTCCTTCAGGGTTATCTTTGGTCTCTTTGTTGCCTCTCTGATTAATGGCCTCCTTGCCTGGTCTGTGAGTTTTGGTGGGCGGCCCTCTCTTGGCAGGTTTGTTGTGGTGCCATATTCTTTCAATTTTTTAATAATGGATTTAATGGTCCTCCGTGGGATGTTCAAAGTTTCGGATATTCTTTTATAACCCAACCCTGATCTGTACTTCTCCACAACTTTGTCCCTGACCTGTTTGGAGAACTCCTTGGTCTTCATGGTGCCGCTTGCTTGGTGGTGCCCCTTGCTTAGTGGTGTTTGCAGACTCTGTGGCCTTTCAGAACAGGTGTATGTATACTGAGATCATGTGACAGATCATGTGACACTTAGATTGCACACAGGTGGAATTTATGTAACTAATTATGTGACTTCTGAAGGTAATTGGTTGCACCAGATCTTATTTAGGGGCTTCATAGCAAAGGGGTTAAATACATATGCATGCACCACTTTTCCGTTATTTATTTTTTCGAATTTTTTGAAACACGTTATTTTCTAAATTTCACTTCACCAATTTCGACTATTTTGTCTATGTCCATTACATGAAATCCAAATAAAAATACATTTAAATTACAGGTTGTAATGCAACAAAATAGGAAAAACGCCAAGGGGGATGAATGCTTTTGCAAGGCACTGTACATATATAAGCATATATGGGCATATATGTTTCCACCATATATGCCCATATAAAACATCAGTAATATACATAGATTGCCATATTACTTTTCTGTATGGGTAGTACCGGTCATCCCAGGTTGAACTCAGTGTTGACCAAAGTTACCTCGCTAACTCCTCTGATCTGATTCGTTGTATAGGGCTCTGAAAGTGTACGACAGCTGAACTAAACACCATAGTGCCCACAAAGCTCATCACTAAGCAAAGGACTCTGGGACTAAACACCTCCCTCTGCAACTGGATCCTGGACTTCCTGACGGGCCGCCCCCAGTTGGTAAGGGTAAGCAACAGCACATCTGCCACGCTGATCCTCAACACTGGGGCCCCTCAGGGGTGCGTGGTTAGTCCCCTCCTATACTCCCTGTTCACCCACGACTGCGTGGCCAAACATGACTCCAACACCATCATTAAGTTTGCTGACGACACAACAGTGGTAGGCCTGATCACTGACAACGATGAGGCAGAGAGGAGGTCAGAGACCTGGCAGTGTGGTGCCAGTACAACAACCTCTCCCTCAATGTGAGCAAGACAAAGGAGCTGATCATGGATTACAGGAAAAGGCAGGCCGAACAGGCCCCCATTAACATCGACGGGGCTGTAGTGGAGCGGGTCGAGAGTTTCAAGTTCCTTGGTGTCCACATCACCAAGACAGTCATGAAGAGGGCACGACAACACCTTTCCCCCTCAGGAGACTGAAAAGATTTGGCATGGGTCCCCAGATCCTCAAAAAGTTATACAGCTGCACCATCGAGAGCATCCGGAACGGTTGCATCACCGCCTAGTATGGCAACTGCTCGGCATCTGACCTTAAGGCGCTACAGAGGCTAGTGCGTACGGCCCAGTACATCACTGGTGCCAAGCTTCCTGACATCCAGGACCTATATACTAGGCGGTGTCAGAGGAAGGCCCCAAAAATGGTCAAAGTATCCAGTCACTCAAGTCATAGACTGTTCTCTCTTCTACCGCACGGCAAGCGGTACCGGAGCGCCAAATCTAGGACCAAAAGGCTCCTTAACAGCTTCTACTTACATTGAGACCCTCTTTGTTTTTACACTCGCTGTTTATTATCTATGCATAGTCACTTTACCCCTACGTACACGTACAAATTACCTTGACTAACCTTTACCCTCGCTCATTGACTGGTACCTGTACCCCCTGTATATAGCCTCGTCATTGTTATTTTATTGTGTTATTTTTTATTTTTATTACATTTTTTACATTATTTAGTAAATATTTTCTTAACTCTTTCTTGAACTGCATTGTTATTTTATTGTGTTACTTTTTATTTTTATTTCATTTTTTACATTATTTAGTAAATATTTTCTTAACTCTTTCTTGAACTGCATTAAGTAAGCATTTCACGGTAAGGTCTACACCTGTTGTATTCGGCGCATATGACAAATACAATTTGATTTAATTTCATTGATAAGTTATATTCTTCAAGAATGTCCAAAAAGGGATGTAGCAACTGACGATTGCCCTGACTTCAGTGTGTTCAAGACAACTCTGAAAAAAAGGGGGGAAAATCTCCAACTGGGATAAATAGTTTTGAATGGTCATCCAACTCGGAAGTCCAAGTTGGGAACTCTTTCTAAAGCTCAGACTTTCCGATTTGAAGATCACAGAAGTTTTGACCTAGTTTTTAACCGAGTTCCCAGTTGTCTTGAAAGGACCAAAAGCATTACAACGATTTTCAGTCTGTGTCCTGCAGGGCTAAACCAATGGTTGTTGAGCACATATGTGGGTAAGGGAATCATAATGAAACTTCCACTGATTTGTTGATTCATGAAAGAGGGAGGAGCTTACCAGTCTACAAAATGCCACCTGAAACCAATTAAAGAAATTCGTCAGATTGCTTTCCCCCCAGAAGAGGAAAATTGTTTCCTTTTGAGTGTTGCGCTGCATACAGAGGTGAGTTTCAAATAAATACTTGTGATAAGACTAAGGGAAAAGTGTTTGTCAAATGTGAACTACGCTGCACCATCCCCATGTGGAATTCATAAGGCCTTTTAGTCTAACGCTGTGTTTGTAAATAAGTGGGAGGTAGGAATTTACCATTTGTGAAGTTGCACATACCAACTGGATGCATTCACATGCTTTGAACTTGTTGAGAAACTCCGATTGGCTAATGGCAAACAGCAAGCTGCGTAAATCATTAAGTAAAAATACAGCTCTCATGCTTGTAAACAAGTTGGCATAAAAAAAATATATATATCTGCTTTTATACATGTTTTGTTGTTGCATTTAACTGTTGAAAAACCAGTTATCAAGGTATTTTCCTTTCCTTCGTTGGTGACATCAGCATGTGGGAGCTCAGGATGAAAGACTTGTCTCCCACTAGTAATTACAAGTTGGAGGGTCTTTTCAAGTGGATTTTTAATTTTTGCGTGTGGTGAATTCCTACTTGGTTATGAAAGCAGCATGATTTCCTTGCCACTGTCAAAGACATGGCATTCTTGACAATCTGAAGTTTGTAGCACACACAGCCTATGGTTTGTGCTAGAAGGTAGATTACAGTATAAGGACTACACAAACTGCTTTGTAAAACATTTTAACAATTTATTGCAACAGTCGTTTATCAATCATTTACGAAGTTATATATCATTGCCAACCACTTTTTTTTTTTAAATATATATATATATACTCTAGATGACTGACTGGGTGCTGTGTTCAAGCCACAACCGCTCATTATTGGTGTTCACCCACCATTGTAAAAAATCTTTGGGAAGCTATATAAATGTGTTTAATGTCTACCTTTTTTTTGCATTTTTATTCTATTAGACACCTTAATGAATACTTGTTTGGTTAATTTTGTTTAGCTCACATAATAATCAATGTAAAACAACTCTTAAAGTATAATTTTGAGATTACGAATGTTACTGTCCCCACTACAGCACACAAAAAATAATTAAATGTTGTCCTTAACATTGAATTGAAGTACTGCTCCTACAAGGGAGTACCAATATGACCGACCGGTGGCTTCAAAGGCTCTCGATGGTCAATGCATAGCATCAGCAAGCCAGAGTTTATATACATCATTGTTGCCAACCTGTTTGAGTTCGCCGTCTCCTGTTTTGAGGGTGCGTGCATGCGCACATCACCTCTATTGTCTCTGACTCTGGTAAAATGCATTGGTTTGTGCAGTTACGGATTAATTGTTATATTCTATTATTCATGTGGTCTTCAATATGTAACGATCAGTGCTTGACTTGGACTACAATCGGTACCTTTACTCATTTTGGGTGCTGGTACTGTTTATATTTAGGTGCAGGAGCTCCACAATACTTTTAATATAATATTATACAAGAGTAACAGGAGCCCCAGCAGTAGAACATTTGAGGTGCTGGTACTCAGTTCCGTTGAGCTCCTGCCCAAGTTGAGAACTGGTAATGGTGTCAGCATTTTGTAATGTTTTGACTAGTCTTTGTGTAGTCTAAATCCTAGGCCTGTCTGATGGTTTAGCCTGTTTTTGGGAGTGTCTGTTCAAGCTCAGGCTACACGTGCAGGCTTTGATTCATGTGTGTTAACACTGTTGTTATGCTGAGTGAGTTAGGCCTGATTTAGGCTATCCAAGTCTGTGTCCAAGGTGGACAGTTAAATTTTTTCTTGTTTGTATTTTGACGTTGTCATTTTGCCATTTTATCTAAGCTTGTACACTTTTTTTGAAAATACTTACTTGCACTGTATATAACCACTTTTTTTTAACCCTATTTTGACTGTGCTCGAACATTGTTAAAAGATGCCTCTTTTCTTTTTTTTTTGTTCAAACGTACAGATTTCAGATTTTGGCCGGAACGTTACATTTTTATAAATGCGGCTCTTACAGGCTGGTCTCTTTTTACAACTGCTTGTCTGTGCCTCTATGAAAAGAACGACTAATTCATTTGGAACTCCAGCAGATTGCAATGTTTTCTAACCCTTTGTCTGCAGCTTGAAGAGATGGCATCGTACCGTGCTATGTCAGAGGACCAGTTCCTCTGCTCCATCTGTCTTGGTGTTTTCACTGACCCGGCCACAATCCCGTGTGGACACACCTTTTGCAAGCCATGTCTCGAGTGCTATTGGACCAGCAGTGGAGACCCTGTAATCTGTGCTCTGTGCAAGACTAGCTTCACACCTACCCCCACCATCCTGGTCAACATAGTCTTGAGAGACCTCGTGGAAAGCTTCAAGGGGGCAAGTGGAGAAGGGGACAAGGCCGTCGACCAGCCAACTATGGCTCCGGGAGAGGTCTCCTGTGACGTATGCATAGGAGACAGGATGCCCAAGGCCGTCAAGACCTGCCTGGTGTGTTTGTCGTCGTACTGCCTGGAGCATGCAAGGGTCCACAATGCCCGATTTCCCAGGCACCAGCTGGTCAGACCCCTGGCTAACCTGGAGGAGAGGATGTGTCCGAACCACGAGAGGCTCCTGGAGCGTTACTGCCGCACCGACAAGACCATGCTGTGTGGGGTGTGTGACGCTCACCAGGCGCCGGCCCATCAGGTTGTGACTATGCAGGTAGAGTTCTTGGCCCAAAAGGTAAGAATGAGTTTTGGAGCATTGGTTAATCAATCGAGCGACGTATTCATTAGGCACGAAATGGAAGCAAACTGACAAACCAGGAGGGACTACCTGAACTTCAATAAATGCTTATTTTTGTTTTCCGTTGCATAATGTTTTGCTGTGACCCTGAGCTGTGTTCATTACCACACACCATAACAACAAATTTGGAACAGAACATTGTTTCCTATTGGACTAGTTTGGGTAGTCGGTCCCCCCCACCCTGGGTTTTGGCTATTTTTCGTTGGGATTTCTTTCATTTGGTACCTAATGAATATGCCCCTGGGGACCCTGTGTGTGTGCAGGTTTTTGTTCCAGCACTAATGCTAACATCTATGGTCTTCACTTCAGGCTCAGCTGGCTGAAGACCAGGCAGTGGTCAAGGATAAGCTGAAGGCCACTCGGGCAGAGGCAGAGAAATTAAACTCTTCAGTCCTACTCTGTAAGGTGAGTTTTCTACATTTGAATTGGCTATTTTGCACCCGTTGTAATTTTTGCAGTCTTTCGCCATAGCATTCAATTGTAGAACATGCCAACAAACTTCCCATGGGGGGTTACAAATTGTTGTGCTACTGAAAAATGAAGACCACGGTCTTTGAGGTGGGGTGTAATGTTGCAGAACATTCAGATAGAAATGTGTCATGTAAAGTGCCTGTCAGATGGATCAGGAAATCGCGTCTGTGCTATTTATTGCGTTTGTCTGCAACGTTCAGAATGTATCACATCACTGAAAAATCCAACACAGTTCTGTTTAGTCTACTTGCCCCCCTTGCTAGGCGTTCTGCCTAGCCCTGATCATCAAGGTGGGGCTGAGCTGTGACCGCTACAACACTGAGGCCCGGAGGAGGGTGGACGAGCTGGAGAGCATAGCTTCGGATTGGAGCCGTGCGCTTGAAGATGACATCACAGCTCTGATGAGCAGAGGCGCTGCGCTGGAGCGGGTGATTGGCTCCTCAGACTCCTTTGAGCTTCTTAATGTGAGTTATTGGGCGTGTTCGACATTGCAGCCGACTTGAGTCGAGAGACTGATCTGCATATAACAAATAACTACATGTTATTTGTAGATCAGTCAGTCACATTTCGCCCTGTGATGAATCATGGTTTGGATTTTCTCGAACACTGCCTGACTCATTTGTACTCTTCTCCCGACGTATGCGCTTGTCTTGCACTCCCAGTCATGGATGCAACTATGGTGGAAACGCCTTCCAGCCAATGCTTACACCAATCTAATGCTTTTAGATCCAAGACATGGAGAATCTAGACTCTGCCATCATTGCAGGTGGATCAACATGCTTGTATCATGCATGTATGTTTAACTCCATGAATTCATTAAATCTCTCGCTCTTTCTCCTTTTAGATCCTTCCCTCTCTCCCTTCTACTCCTCCAGATGGAAACAGAGGACCATTCAGCGTCAACATCCCCACGGATCTATACGGAAACCTTCTGAAGAATTTAATGAAACACATCGCCGAACTATCCAAGATGGCCTACTTGTCTACAAATGGCAATGCTGGCTCAGGTCTGTAGTCCATTCAGCCTTTTAAATCTTAATGGAAGCCTTTACACAGGAAGCCCAATTCGGATCTATTGCCCAATTATTGGCATAAGATCTGGGTTGCTTTCCCTTGCTCAGACTTTGCATGCATTGCCCAATGGTAGCATGCCACTTCATCGCCGGGCACTGGAGTCCTAAAACATGTGGTCAGCTAATAGTTAAAATTCTTATCCTGGCATTCGTCCGCAACGCCTGTGCAAAGGAACGCACCCCTGATCTGATTGGTCAAAAGACCAATTGGGCTGCTTTTACACAGGTAGCCCAATTCTGATATTTTTTCACTATTTGGTCTTTTGACCAATCATCTCTGAGAAAGATCTGATGTGATTGGCCGAAAGACCAATTGGTGGAAAAAGATCAGGTTTGGGCTGCCTGTGTGAACGCAGCCAAAGAGTCAGATTATACACAGAATACAAAACATTAAAAACACCTGTTCTTTCCATGAGACTGACCAGGTGACAGCTATGATCCCTTATTGATGTAACTTGTTATATCCACTTCAATCAGCTTAGATGAATGATGACAATTGAGACATGGCTTGTGTATGTGTGCCTTTCAGAATTAATGGACAAGACAAAATATTTAAGTGCCTTTGAACGTGGTATGGTAGGTGCCAGGTGCACCGGTTTGTGTCAAGAACTGCTATGCTGCTGGTTTCTTCAGGCTTAACTGTTTCCTGTGTATCAAGAATGGTCCACTACCCAAAGGACATCCAGCCAACTTGAGAACTGTGGGAGGCGTTGTAGTCACAATGGGCCAGCATCTCTGTGTGGCAGTTCGGAAGGCAAGAGGGGGATGCACCTCAATATTAGGAAGGTGTTCCTAATGTTTGGCATTCTCTGTGTATATGCAGAGGGGTATCCTATGAAGCAAGCTAGATCTACTCAGGTTTTTTTAAAGCAAGTTGGCTTCAAATTCCACCTCAGGCTTCATCTGTACTATGACGTTGGCTATTGCTCATCCGCCTAACGCTAACTCTAGCAGGCTTGTAACTGCGCATGCATGTCGCACTTGGCTAGTCGAACGTCAAACTCTTCATTGAAACGTCAATCCATGGGCTAGTCAGTGCCACACTTTCATTTGTGCCAAAATAAAAATGAAGTTGGTTGTCTTGCAAAGTCACATTCGTATGCGTTATCCCAAGATGAACTCGGAGCTGACCTAAGCTACCTCACAACTCCTCAAACCTGATTAGTAGGATACTCCTCTGGTTCTAGATCAGCACCCCTAGTATGACAACATATGAATACGGGCCCAGATGTACTACATTACATATTTGCAGTTGTATGTTTTCTAATATTTTTTTTACATCTGTTTATCCCTCAGAGATTTCCTTGGTTAAAGAGTTCACAGGTGAGCAAATGTGTAATCCTGAGTCTGCCTCCATGTTGTGTATTATATTTAGTGTATGGTGTGTTGCTAACCTTATGTATGCTAAACTTTGAAAAATGAATTCAACAATTGATTGTAGTTTTCCTCTACCCCTATCTCTCCACCTCTCAGTTGAGGTGACACCTGACCCCAGCACAGCCCACCCATCGCTCCTGTTCAGAAGGGGGTCCCGTGGTTATGAGATTAGAGTGGACCGGAGCAAGATCTATAGGAAGTTCCCCGTGTCTGCCCAGCGCTTCACCAAGGTGCCTTGTGTCCTCGCCACCCAGGGGTTCAGCAGCCACCGAGCATACTGGGAGGTTGAGGTGGAGGACAGGGTTGGAAATGGATCTGATGTGTGGTTTATTGGTGTGGCAACTGAGTCCTCTATGACATCTCGAGGGGTGAATCTCACCCCTGAGAAGGGCTTCTGGGTCCTGGTACACCGTGAGGGGAAGCTTTGGCCCGCCACGACCCCCAACCCTGCCGCGACCCCCAACTCTGCCATCACCCCTATGGCTGTTGTAACACAAATGTCAAGGGTATGTAGAGCATAGTTGTATACAGGGCACACTTGGCCCAAAGTGCTCACCAGTCTAGTACATATCTATGGAAGGTGTTTAAATAAAATAAATACTTTTAAATGTCTCGTTGCCAATCGAGGGTGAAATCTCACTGGGATATTTGACATGGTGAAATAGGTTGTTTTAGTTGGCTTCATGCATGTCTTTGGAGCTAGCCTTCGAAGTATCATGAGTATGTGAAGATACAAGTTTAGATATTTGACATTATATCCACAGCTTTAATTTCAAGTCAAATGTAATAAATATCCCAGAGGGGCAATTTTTTCAAATACAATGTTCATTTACTTCATTAAGTAACTTTTTATTAATGAGCTTAACACTTTACAGGCACATGTGGGTGTGTACTTCGACGGGCAGGAGCGACGCATGTCATTCTACGACGTTCATCTTGGTCGTCACCTCTACACGTACGACCACGTCCCAACCAATGAAAGACACTTCCCCGTCTTCAGCCCCGATTTCTTCCGCCCTGCATTCAACCCTATGAACCACGCCATGATCGTTACAACCCACACTGCCGCAAACCACCTACATGGACGATGATGCTCAGTGCCAGTCCAAGTCTTTTGGGGCAGAGTTCTGGTCAGGATCACTTGACTTGTTTGTTTTGTCAAATGTGTTATTATCCAGTTTTAAAAAGGAGTACTTATTGTTTTTTTATGATTTATTTTTGTGTGTAAAGTTTTACAAAATAAAAGTTTTTAAATTTACCTCAGCTCCTTATTCTTGAATGTCCGCTCCCATCTAGCAGGACTGTATATTGCTATAGCGTCATCGCCTTATTTTCAATTCACGTGGGCTGAGTCTGAAACCTTTACTAGCTTTAAAACATTGCTTCCCTTGTCCTTAATGTCTACGTTTCTCATGTCGTTGGCGGCGGTCTGAAAGGACCTTGAATCCTCCTCCAATGGATTTTGAAAAGGAGAATATGCGACGACAACGCAATTGAGATCCTATTTCAGTCCAAGTCGAACTGGGCACATGTTCGTATTGGCTAGAGACTCTTGCCAGTCTTTTCAAAACCACTCATGCATTGGCTATCCATTCAGAATGTTGCAAAGTGTTTCTTGGTGCAGCCCACTTCTCCACATTTCTGTGTGCACTTGCACACCATCTCATGGCTTTAAAAGCATTGGTTTAGTGTAAGCATTGTCAGGAGAGTTTCCACCATTGTTAAATCCATTACTGGGAGTGGATTTAACATGGACATGCTTCAGGGCCATGCAGATCTTGACAAACCAGTCCATGATCTGGGAAGAAATACAGTCCATAATTTATGTTTAGCCTGAAACAAACAAGTTTTGATGTAGTGTCATAAATAGAAATGGCTGCGTTCCAGGCTGACTACATTGCAGAAGCCTGACAGATCTCACAACGCATTGATAGGTGAACATATCAGCTAAGATTTGATATAGCAATCTGATGCCTGACTGCAGAGTCTATGACTTGGCATGCAACCATTGGTTGATGAAATGCAACATCTGCAATGTAGTCAGTCTGGAACGCGACCAATATGTTATTCGATCAGAAACCTGTTCTTCTGAAAATGGCTTCTTCTCTTTGATCTTCTGTGCAAGATTTCTGCCCTCACAATGGTCCATAACAACATAGTAACTTTCATCTGTAAAAATGCATAGTTTGTGTGAATATAGTGTTGGGTGACAAAATGTTATAGCATGCTTGCTGTTCTGTTTAAATGTTATGGTGATACTGTGGTAACTTGATACTGTGGCAACAAACATATTGGGGTGGTGTCCCAGACACAGATTAAGTTTAGTCCTGGACTAGAAAGCATTCTCAATGGAGTTGTAATCTTTATCTGGGAAATCACCCCTAACATTGTCTCTCTAAACTGAAAAGGAAACACATTAGTTACCTTGGAAAGAGTTCTCGTGGCTGGAAATATGGGGGTGATTTATCTGCAGGAGAGTTTTAAACTCAGAGAATATGTCTCCAGCACTGATCTATTAAAGCAAAAACCACAGTACTCAATCAAAACCAAACACTTTACTTGTAGTCCCCTGTAGCTCAGTTGGGTGAGCATGGCGCTTGCAATGCCAGGGTTGTGGGTTTGTTTCCCACGGGGGGCCAGTATGAAAATGTATGCACTCACTAACTTTAAGTCGCTCTGGATAAGAGCGTCTGCTAAATGACTAAGATGTAAATAAAGGTTTCTAAATTAGGCATAGCTGTGTCTCCCTTCAAATCAAACTTTATTTAAACCCCTAGAGTCTATTGACGGTGCGTCAATCTAAATAACATAATAAAAAAATCACCATCAAAATCCGTTAATTTTTGCTAGAGATATCTGTGTCTCAATCCATCGCATCCGTGTATGGTGGCCTTCCACATCTGTGGTGGAAGGTTGCCGAGCTCCAGCTGTGTTTTTATTTTTTTTGTATTTGTATTTATTTTTTAGGGGGTAGATCAGCTTTAATATTGCAGATAGATTGTACAGTGGGGGGAAAAAAGTATTTAGTCAGCTACCAATTGTGCAAGTTCTCCCACTTAAAAAGATGAGAGAGGCCTGTCATTTTCATCATAGGTACACGTCAACTATGACAGACAAAATGAGAAAATAAATCCAGAAAATCACATTGTAGGATATTTTATGAATTTATTTGCAAATTATGGTGGAAAATAAGTATTTGGTCAATAACAAAAGTTTCTCAATACTTTGTTATATACCCTTTGTTGGCAATGACACAGGTCAAACGTTTTCTGTAAGTCTTCACAAGGTTTTCACACACTGTTACTGGTATTTTGGCCCATTCCTCCATGCAGATCTCCTCTAGAGCAGTGATGTTTTGGGGCTGTCGCTGGGCAACACGGACTTTCAACTCCCTCCAAAGATTTTCTATGGGGTTGAGATCTGGAGACTGGCTAAGCCACTCCAGGACCTTGAAATGCTTCTTACGAAGCCACTCATTCGTTGCCCGGGCGGTGTGTTTGGGATCATTGTCATGCTGAAAGACCCAGCCACGTTTCATCTTCAATTCCCTTGCTGATGGAAGGAGGTTTTCACTCAAAATCTCACGATACATGGCCCCATTCATTCTTTCCTTTACACGGATCAGTCGTCCTGGTCCCTTTGCAGAAAAACAGCCCCAAAGCATGATGTTTCCACCCCCATGCTTCACAGTAGGTATGGTGTTCTTTGGATGCAACTCAGCATTCATTGTCCTCCAAACACGATGAGTTGAGTTTTTACCAAAAAGTTATATTTTGGTTTCATCTGACCATATGACATTCTCCCAATCCTCTTCTGGATCATCCAAATGCACTCTAGCAAACTTCAGACGGGCCTGGACATGTACTGGCTTAAGCAGGGGGACACGTCTGGCACTGCGGCATAGTGTGTTACTGATGGTAGGCTTTGTTACTTTGGTCCCAGCTCTCTGCAGGTCATTCACTAGGTCCCCCCGTGTGGTTCTGGGATTTTTGCTCACCGTTCTTGTGATCATTTTGACCCCACAGGGTGAGATCTTGCGTGGAGCCCCAGATCGAGGGAGATTATCAGTGGTCTTGTATGTCTTCCATTTCCTAATAATTGCTCCCACAGTTGATTTCTTCAAACCAAGCTGCTTGCCTATTGTCCTGTAGCCCATCCCAGCCTGTGCAGGTCTACAATGTTATCCCTGATGTCCTTACACAGCTCTCTGGTCTTGGCCATTGTGGAGAGGTTGGAGTCTGTTTGAGTGTGTGGACAGGTGTCTTTTATACAGGTAATGAGTTCAAACAGGTGCAGTTAATACAGGTAATGAGTGGAGAACAGGAGGGCTTCTTAAAGAAAAACTAACAGGTCTGTGAGAGCCGGAATTCTTACTGGTTGGTAGGTGATCAAATACTTATGTCATGCAATAAAATGCAAATTAATTACTTAAAAATCATACAATGTGATTTTCTGGATTTTTGTTTTAGATTCCGTCTCTCACAGTTGAAGTGTACCTAATGATAAAAATTACAGACCTCTACATGCTTTGTAAGTAGGAAAACCTGCAAAATCGGCAGTGTATCAAATACTTGTTCTCCCCACTGTATATATATATATATACAGCTGTGTTTGTCAGACCACGAGACATCCCGAAAATCGGTCTTCTCACGAAAAGGTCTGTAGTGTCCAAACGGTTTGGCTTACAAAGATGAGACTCTCAAGAAGACGATGGTGGTCTCACATGAATGGAAGTATGGAGCACGTTTTGTGCCTACCCCAAAAAAGTGGTTGAATATGTTAAAATAAATAATAATCTCTCTCGCTCTCTATCTATACACATTACCAGTCAAACGTTTGGACACACCTTCTCATTCATAGCTTTTTCTTTCTTTTTACAATTTTCTACTTTATAGAATAATAGTGAAGACATCAAAACTATGAAATAACACATATGGAATCATGTAGTAACCAATTTTTTTTTTTTAAATCTAAATATATTTCTGAGTCTTCAAAGTAGCACTCTTTGCCTTGATGACAGCTTTGCACACTCTTGGCATTCTCTCAACCAGATTAACCTGGAATGCTTTTCCAAAAGTCTTGAAGGAGTTCCCACATATGCTGAGAACTTGTTGGCTGCTTTTCCTTCACTCTGTGGTCCGACTCATCCCAAACCATCTCAATTGGGTTGAGGTTGGGTGATTGTGGAGGCACTCCATCACTCTCCTTCTTGGTCAAAAAGCCTTTACAGAGCCTGGAGGTGTTTTGGGTGATTATCCTGTTGAAAAACAAATTATAGTCCCACTCATCCTAAACCAGATGGGATGACGTATCGCTGCTGAATGCAGTGGTATTCATGTTGGTTAAGTTTGCCTTGAATTCGAAATAAATCAGTGACACCAACAATGCACCACCACACCACCTCCTCCATGGTTCATGTTGGGATCCAAACATGCGGAGATCATCTGTTCACCTACTCTGCATCTCACAAGAAACGGCGGTTGAAACCAAAAATCTCAAATAAGGACTCATCAGACCAAAGGACAGATTTCGAACGGTCTAATGTCCATTGATTATGTTTCTTGGCCCAGCATGTCTCTTCTTCTTATTGATGTCCTTTATTAGTGGTTTCTTTGCAGCAATTCGACCAAGAAGGCCTGATTCATGCAGTCTCCTCTGAACAGTTGATGTTGAGATGTGTATGTTACTTGAACTCTGTGAAGCATTTATTTGGGCTGCAATTTCTGAGGCTGGTAACTCTAATGATCTTATCCTCTGCAGCAGAGGTAACTCTGGGTCTTCCTTTCCTGTGGCGGTCCTCATTAGAGCCAGTTTCATCATAGTGCTTGATGGTTTTTGCGACTTTATTTTCAGTATTGACTGACCTTCAAGTCTTAAGGTAATGATGGACTGTCGTTTCTATTTGCTTATTTGAGCTGTTCTTGCCATAATATGGACTTTGTATTTTCCTAAAGAGAGCTATCTTCTGTATACCCACCCCTACCTTGTCAAAACACAACTGATTGGTTCAAAACGCATTAAGAATGAAATTCCACAAATTGACTTTTAAGAAGGCACACCTGCTAATTGAAATGCATTCCAGGTGACTACCTCATGAAGCTGGTTGAGTGAAAACCAAGAGTGTGCAATGCTGTCATCAAGGCAAAGGGTGGCTATTTGAAGAATCGCAAATATAAAATATATTTTGATTTGTTTAACACTTTTTTGGTCACTACATGATTCCATATGTGTTATTTCATAGTTTTGATGTCTTCACTATTATTCTACAATGTAAGAAATAGTACAAATAAAGAAAAACCCTTGAGTAGGTGTGTCCAAACCTTTGACAGGTACTGTGTTTACACACATATATATATATATATACTACTGTTCAAAAGTTTGGGGTCACTTATGAATGTCCTTGTTTTCGAAAGAAAAGCATTTTTTTATAGACTAAAATAACATCAAATTGATCAGAAATACAGTTTAGACATTGTTAATGTTGTAAATGGCTATTGTAGCTGGAAACGGCTGATTTTTAATGGAATATCTACATAGGCGTACAGAGGCCCATTATCTACAACCGTCAGTCCTGTGTTTGCTAATCCAAGATGATCATTTTAAAAGGCTAATTGATCAGTAGAAAACTCTTTTGCAATTATTTTAGCACAGCTGAAAACTGTTGTGCTGTTTAAAGAAGCAATACATCTGGTGTCTTGAGACTAGTTGAGTATCTGGAGCATCAGCAATTGTGGGTTCGATTACAGGCTCAAAATGGCCAGAAACAAATAACTTTCTTCGGAAACTCGTCAGTCTATTCATGTTCTGAGAAATTAAGGCTATTCCACGTGAGAAATTGCCAAGAAACGGAAGATCTCGTACAACGCCGTGTACTACTCCCTTCACAGAACAGCGCAAACTGTCTCTAACCAGAATAGAAAGAGGAGTGGAAGGCCCCGGTGCACAACTGAGCAAGAGGACAAATACATTAGTGACTAGTTTGAGAAACAGACGCCTCACAGGTCCTCAACTGGCAGCTTCATTAAATAGTACCTGCAAAACACCAGTCTCAACATCAACAGTGAAGAGGCGACTCCGGGATGCTGACCTAGGCAGAGTTGCAAAGAAAAAGCCATATCTCAGACTGGCCAATAAAAATGAAAGATTAAGATGGGAAAAAGAACACAGACACTGGACAGAGGAGGATTGGGAAAAAAAGTGTTATGGACAGACAAATCGAAGTTTGAGGTGTTCGGATCACAAAGAAGAACATTTGTGAGACGCAGACCAAATGAAAAGATTCTAGAGGAGTGCTTGATGCCATCTGTCAAGCATGGTGGAGGCAATGTGATGGTCTGGGGGTGCTTTGGTGGTGGTAAAGTGTGAGATTTGTACAGGGTAAAAGGGATCTTGAAGAAGGAAGGCTATCACTCCATTTTGCAATGCCATGCCATACCCGTGGACGGTGCTTGATTGGAGCCAATTTCCTCCTACAACAGGACAATGACCCAAAGGACAGCTCCAAACTATGAAATAACTATTTAGGGAAGAAGCAGTCAGCTGATATTCTGTCTATAATGGAGTGGCCAGCACAGTCACCGGATCTCAACCCTATTGAGCTGTTGTGGCAGCCTCTTGATATGTAAGAAGTGCCCATCAAGCCAATCGAACTTGTGGGAGGTGCTTCAGGAAGCATGGGGTGAAATCTCTTCAGATTACCTCAACAAATTGACAACTAGAATGCCAAAGGTCTGCAAGGCTGTAATTTCTGCAAATGGAGGATTCTTTGACAAAAGCAAAGTTTGAAGGACACAATTATTATTTGTATTAAAAATCATTATTTTTCACCTTGTCAGTGACTACATTCCTTATTCATTTTGCTATATTTCCTATTAAAATTCATTTCATGTATGTTTTCATGGAAAACAAGGACATTTCTAAGTGACCCCAAACTTTTGAACGGTAGTGTATGTATGTATATATATATATATACAGTGGGGGAAAAAAAGTATTTAGTCAGCCACCAATTGTGCAAGTTCTCCCACTTATAAAATGGGTCAAAATCATGTATAGTAACCCTAGGTGTAAAATAGTAAATAATGGCTATTTCTCAGAAAGTTTTAAACTGTCAAGAGGAGTGAAACAAGGATGTCCACTATCGGCATATCTATTTATTGTTGCCATCGAGATGTTAGCTATTAAAATCAGATCCAATAATAATATCAGAGGATTAGAAATACAGGGCTTAAAAACAAAGGTGTCATTGTACGCTGATGTTTCATGTTTTCTTTTAAATCCACAACTAGAATCCCTCCACAGCCTCATAGAGGATCTAGATACATTTTCTAACCTCTCTGGATTACAACCAAATTATGACAAATGTACTATATTACGTATTGGATCACTAAAAAATAAACATGTTACATTACCATGTAGTTTACCAATAAAATGGTCTGATGGTGATGTGGATATACTCGGAATACATATCCCAAAGGAAATACATGATCTCACTTCAATACATTTTAATAGAAAGTTAGCAAAAATAGATAAGATCTTACTACCATGGAAAGGAAAATACCTGTCAATTTGTGGAAAAATCACCCTGATTAACTCTTTAGTATTATCCCAGTTTACCTATTTGCTTATGGTCTTGCCTACGCCTAGCGAACAGTTTTTTAAATTATATGAGAAAAAAATATTCAATTTTATTTGGAACGGCAAGCCAGACAAAATTAAAAGAGCATATTTATATAATGAATATGAATTCGGAGGACATAAATTATTAAATATTAAAGCATTAGACCTATCACTAAAAGCTTCAGTCATACAAAAGTTAAACTTAAATCCGAACTGGTTCTCAAGCAATTTAGTAAGATTGTCTCACCCAATTTTCAAGAAAGGCCTTTTTCCCTTTATTCAGATTACAACCTCTCACTTTCAGTTATTTGAAAAGGAAATAATCTCCCAAATGTCACTCTTTCTAAAACAAGCCATAGAAAGTTGGTTGCAATTTCAATTTAATCCTCCAGAAACGACAGAACAAATAATGCAACAAATATTGTGGTTAAATTCAAATATACTAATTGACAAAAAACCTTTATTTTTTAACAGAATGTTTAAAAAAGGTATAATCTTCGTAAATTATATCATCGGTAGGACTGGTGGAGTTATGTCGCACATGCAGCTAACAAAAACATATGGAAATGTCTGCTCTACCCAAAATTACAACCAAATAATTGCAGCCTTACCGCAAAAGTGGAAGAGGAAAGTGGAAGGGGGAGAAAGTAAGGAACTTGTCTGTCGGCCTTGCATTAAAGAACATAATTGGTTAAGGAAAACTGTGATAAATAAAAAAGTATATCAGTTTCACTTAAGTACCAAAGGATTGACAGCCGTCCCATATAGATTGCGAAATAGTTGGGAAGAGATCTTTGACGTACCGATCCCATGGCATAGTGTTTATGAACTGACACGCAAAACGACACCGGATTCAAAATTTGAATCTTTCAATTTAAATTATTATATAAAATTCTTGCTACCAATAAAATGTTATTTATATGGGGGATACAATCTTCCCAGCTCTGCAGGTTTTGCTGTGAAGAGACAGAATCATTAGATCATTTGTTTTGGTTCTGTCCATTTGTAGCTTGTTTTTGGACACAGGTCCAGGAATGGCTAAAGGATTGCAATATTTACCTGGAACTAACCTTAAAGATAGCATTACTGGGTGATCTGAAAAGTCATAGTCAATCAATCAATAATATAATACTGTTAGCAAAAAATATTATTTTTAATTCACAATCTGTAGAAGCAATGAGAATAGAAAGGTTCAGAATTTTTGTAAAACATCACAGTACGGTCGAAATATATATGGCAAATAGAAATCCTATATGGATGGTGTTAAGAGATAGATGGGAGGTATTGCATAGAGTTGAAGGATGGGACTAATAACAAATAACAACAAATAATAACAAAGATAGCTAATAATGTAAGCATACTGTGTCCACAATAAGTATATAGGTTGTATGTTGGGAGCTTTTGGGAAGGAGCACAGTTAGAAAGATATGGCATATAGAAGCAAACCGGATGGACACCATGAAAATGATCGGAGAGGTTGAGAGTAGAAGAAGTTCAGGAGCAAAAATAAATAAATATATATATATATATATATATATATATATATAATAGAATTATTGTAAAATTAACTCTGTCCATAAGGTGTAGATAGTAAGTATAGACCGGAAGTAGAGGCCTGGGCATTGTTGTTCACTAATTTACTCCAAGTAGGGAAAGGATGGTGGGGTTGAAAAGTAATAAAGGGGAGTATATATATAAAAATAAAAAAAAACATGGGGGATTGGAAGTGATGCAGACAATTACATTGATAGAAGTTTTTTAAACTAAAAAAAAAATATTCTCCCACTTAAAAAGATGAGAGAGGCCTGTAATTTTCATCATAGGTACACGTCAACTATGACAGACAAAATGAGAAAAAAAAATCCAGAAAATCACATTGTAGGATTTTTAATGAATTTATTTGCAAATTATGGTGGAAAATAAGAATTTGGTCACCTACAAACAAGTAAGATTTCTGGCTCTCACAGACCTGTAACTTATTCTTTAAGAGGCTCCTCTGTCCTCCACTCGTTACCTGTATTAATGGCACCTGTTTGAACTTGTTATCAGTATAAAAGACACCTGTCCACAACCTCAAACAGTCACACTCCAAACTCCACTATGGCCAAGACCAAAGAGCTGTCAAAGGACACCAGAAACAAAATTGTAGACCTGCACCAGGCTGGGAAGACTGAATCTGCAATAGGTAAGCAGCTTGGTTTGAAGAAATCAACTGTGGGAGCAATTATTAGGAAATGGAAGACATACAAGACCACTGATAATCTCCCTCGATCTGGGGCTCCACGCAAGATCTCACCCCGTGGGGTCAAAATGATCACAAGAACAGTGAGCAAAAATCCCAGAACCACACGGGGGGACCTAGTGAATGACCTGCAGAGAGCTGGGACCAAAGTAACAAAGCCTACCATCAGTAACACACTACGCCGCCAGGGACTCAAATCCTGCAGTGCCAGACGTGGCCCTCTGCTTAAGCCAGTACATGTCCAGGCCCATCTGAAGTTTGCTAGAGTGCATTTGGATGATCCAGAAGAGGATTGGCAGAATGTCATATGGTCAGATGAAACCAAAATGTAACTTTTTGGTAAAAACTCAACTCGTCGTGTTTGGAGGACAAAGAATGCTGAGTTGCATCCAAAGAACACCATACCTACTGTGAAGCATGGGGGTGGAAACATCATGCTTTGGGGCTGTTTTTCTGCAAAGGGACCAGGACGACTGATCCGTGTAAAGGAAAGAATGAATGGGGCCATGTATCATGAGATTTTGAGTGAAAACCTCCTTCCATCAGCAAGGGCATTGAAGATGAAACGTGGCTGGGTCTTTCAGCATGACAATGATCCCAAACACACCGCCCGGGCAACGAAGGAGTGGCTTCGTAAGAAGCATTTCTAGGTCCTGGAGTGGCCTAGCCAGTCTCCAGATCTCAACCCTATAGAACATCTTTGGAGGGAGTTGAAAGTCCGTGTTGCCCAGCGACAGCCCCAAAACATCACTACTCTAGAGGAGATCTGCATGGAGGAATGGGCCAAAATACCAGCAACAGTGTGTGAAAACCTTGTGAAGACTTACAGAAAACGTTTGACCTGTGTCATTGCCAACAAAGGGTATATAACAAAGTATTGAGAAACTTTTGTTATTGACCAAATACTTATTTTCCACCATAATTTGCAAATAAATTCATAAAAAATCCTACAATGTGATTTTCTGGAAAAAAAATTCTCATTTTGTCTGTCATAGTTGACGTGTACCTGTGATTAAAATTACAGGCCTCACTCATCTTTTGAAGTGGGAGAACTTGCACAATTGGTGGCTGACTAAATACTTTTTTCCCCCACTGTATATATATATTTCCTGAGCTTCTTATATCTCCTACTTTTTATCAAATATTTGTATTTATTTATATATATTTTTGATACCTAGAGGGGTCCTAAAAGTCAACATCAAATATTTTTAATATCCGAGGTATAACCATCTTAAACCATATATCAGCTTAAACCATACCACCCCCCTTAAGATTTAAAATGCATTTAAAATTGCAACACAATTTACAGTAAAGCAATGCAATGAAATAAGTAAAATAAGTACAAAAAGTGACTGACATGTGGCGGTCTACAGTATAATGTTGGAATTTGTATTTGTATTTATTGTATAACATATATTTTTCCAGCAGCAGACTATGATCAATAATGTCAAAAGCCGCACTGAAGTCTAACAAAACAGCCCCCACAATATTTCTATCCTCAATTTCTCTCAGCCAATCATCAGTCATTTGTGTAAGTCCTGTGCTTGGTGAATGTTCTTCCCTATAAGGCTGATGAATGTCTGTTGTCATTTTGTTTACTGTAAAATAGCATTGTATCTGGTCAAACACATTTTTTTCCAATCCTTTACTAAGGGTTGGTAACAGGCAGATTGGTCGACTATTTGAGTCAGTAAAGTGGGCTTTACTATTCTTTGGTACCAGAATGACTTTTGCTTCCCTCCAGGCCTGAGGGCACACACGTTCTAGTAGGTTTAAATAATTGAATACATGGCAAGTAGGAGTGCAAATACTGTCCGCTGTTATCTTCAGTAATTTTCCATCCAAGTTGTTAGACCCCGGTGGCTTGTCATTGTTGACAGACAACAATAATTTCACTCTCACTTAACGGAATTTGAAATTACAATGCTTGTCTTTCATAATTTGGTCAGATATACGTGGATGTGTAGGGTCAGCGTTTGTTGCTGGCATGTCATGCCTAAGTTTGCTTTTTTTTAAATGAAAAACTCATTAAAGTAGTTGGCAATATCAGGATTTGTGTGATGAATGAGCCATCTGATTCAATTAATGATGGAGCTGAGTTTGCCTTTTTTCCTAAAATTTATTTTATGGTGCTCTAAAGCTTTTTACTATCATTCTTTATGTCACTTATCTTTGTTTCATAGTGTATTTTCCTCTTCTTTTTATTCAGTTTAGTTAAATGATTTCTCAATTTGCAGTACGTTTGCCAATCGGTTGTGCAGCCAGACTTTTATACCATTCCTTTTGCCTCATCCCTCTCAACCATAACATTTTTGAACTCCTCATCAATTCACTGGGATTTAACCATTTTTACAGTCATTTTCTTAATGGGTGCATGCTTATTAGTAACTGGGATAAGCAATTTCATTTATGTGTCAAGTGCAGCGTATGTTTGCTCCACATTACACACCTCAGACCAACACATATTCTTTACATCAACAACATAGGAATCACTATAAAACGTATTGTATGACCTCTTATACACTATATTAGGCCCAGCCTTTGGAACATTTGTTTTCCTAGATATGGCTACTATATTGTGATCACTACATCCGAAGGATCTGGGTAATGCTTTAAAGCAAATTTTTTGCAGCATTAGGAAAGATGTGATCAATACATGTTGTTGATTTAATTCCTGTGCTGTTTGCAACTTCCATGGTAGGTTGACTGATAACATGAACCAGGTTGCAGGCACTGGTTACAGTTTGAAGTTTTTTCTTGAATTGAAGCTTAGCAGAAATATATATTCTCATATTATTTATGTTAGTGCAGAGTGAGCTGCACACAGTGGACTTTCTACTTGTGCACACAACCTCAGTGCTAACAGCATACATCTGGTTCATAAGCACATGATTGGTGCATACAATAGCTGTAGGATCAGCAGAGGCATTCAGGGCAGTTAGAGGGACATAAATTAGGTTACTTACAAATCAAATCAAATCAAATTTTATTGGCCACATGCGCCGAATACAACAGGTGCAGACATTACAGTGAAATGCTTACTTACAGCCCTTAACCAACAGTGCATTTATTTTTAATAAAAAAAGTAGAATAAAACAACAAAAAAGTGTTGAGAAAAAAAGGGCAGAAGTAAAATAAAATAACAGTAGGGAGGCTATATATACAGGGGGGTACCGGTGCAGAGTCAATGTGCGGGGGCACCGGCTAGTTGAGGTAGTTGAAGTAATATGTACATGTGGGTAGAGTTAAAGTGACTATGCATAACTAATTAACAGAGTAGCAGCAGCGTAAAAAGATGGGGTGGGGGGGCAGTGCAAATAGTCCGGGTAGCCATGATTAGCTATTCAGGAGTCTTATGGCTTGGGGTTAGAAGCTGTTGAGAAGTCTTTTGGACCTAGACTTGGCACTCCGGTACCGCTTGCCGTGCGGTAGCAGAGAGAACAGTCTATGACTAGGGTGGCTGGAGTCTTTGACAATTTTGAGGGCCTTCCTCTGACACCTTCCTCTACATTGTGTCTACCAACGCCTAGAATAATGTATATTTGCTAAAGCATTATGACAACTCAGCGACACAATGGTAGGGATTAACTGAGCTGGGCTTGGGTCATTGATAAGTAATCGTCTCAACGCGGCCTTGTAATGCTGTGAAAGGATCCAGGAACCCAAAGTAATTATGATTTACATAGCAAAACCAGACAAGTGCCAAATTCCTTATAAATTATCTATAGTCATATAAATAACACACCTTATTAGAAAGTGTTAGTCTCAAAGAAAACAAAATGGTGCCTGCTTACCTCATTCAGTTTGATCTCTTTAATGACAAACTGGTCACCATCTTTGTCAGTAGCTATGACACCATTCTCTGCCTTCCTCAGGATAGTGTATCCTTTCTTCTCAAGGACACTCTGTGTATTCCCCATCTTTGGATTTCACTAGAATACAGTATGGTGTCATTGGTAAATAACTCAAATGCCAAATATGTACAGTAAAATATTTGGAATTATGAAATGAGGAGTTGATTAATAAAAAGCTCAACACTTATTTTGTAATTTTAAATATGTTGTCTATGTTAAAATGCATTGTTTTGAAATGCAACCTACAATAAACCGTTCATGAAATGCAGAGGGGTATGCTACAAAGTAGGATCAATGGGTTAGCCAATTCACTTTAATGATCAACCAGAAATAAGTATACGTTTTCTGGTTCGTTAAGAAATCTAAACTTCTGTGTTTTTGGTTGTTGAGTCAGTTAGACCATGCCAATTTCAAGCGTTGCTGAGGGGTATTTTACTCTGCTCTGCTGACTAGTATTTGTCTCCGTTCTTACAGAAATAAAGGATTGATTTTATGTTATTATTGATTCATCAGGAATAATGTGACCCCAGATATTATGGGACCCATCTCGTCCAAAAAGTTGACTAAAGTTTGCAAAAAATCACCTGGAAGCACCTGGATGACATCAATACTCTTGGAAGAATTTGCTATGGACAGATGAGTCAAATGTGTAACTTTTTGGTGGGGGGTGCATTCCACAGTAAGAACCAAATACCAACTGTAACGCATTGTGGTGGTAGTGTGATAGTTTGGGAATGCTTTGCTGCCTCAGGAACTGGACAACTTGACTTAATAGAAGAAACCATGAATACTGCTCTGAATCAGAGAATTCTACAGGAGAATGTCAGGCCATGCATGTGTGAGCTGAAGCTGAAGCGCAGCTGGGTCATGCAGCAAGACAATGATCCAAAACACACACTCAAGTCTACATTAAAATGTCTAAAACAGATTTGAAATGTTGGGATGACCAAGTCAAAGTCCAGACCTATTATCAACTGAGATGTTGTGGCAGGACTTGAAAACCAACAAATGTTGCTGAGTTAAAGCAGTTCTGCAAGACTGGACAAAAATTCCTCTACAGCGACGTGAGAGACTGATCAACAACTACAGCAAGCAATTGGTTGGAGTCATTGCAGCTAAAGGTTTCGGAACCAGTTAAGTGTAAGGGGGCAATTACTTTTTTAAATAGGAGCATTAGAAAGTTTGTTTATGACATAGATGATAAGTATGTAATTGTTCTGTTATTTGTTAACTCAGGTTCTCTTTATCTAATAATAGGATTGGGTAGAAGATCTGTTAACATTCAACATCAAAATATGCAAAAGTTGAGAAAATTGGAAAGGGGGCAAATACTTTTTCACAGCACTGATAACATGTTGGGGCAGGGCTTCCTGCTCTGTCCCCGTCGTGCATCATGCATTTGCTATGAATGTTGAACCTTCTGGTGTACTATGAGCAGACGATTGCACAGGAAGTCAAAACTTCCTGTCAAGTTAAAATGAGCTTGTTCTAGCTTGTTGTGAGGACTTGTAGTCTATGACAAAACATGATGTTGTCAATGTAGTAATGACGATGTACAGTGGCAGAGCTAAGGTGAAATGTCCCTTTAATGCCCTTGGTTTCAAAGACCATATCAGATTATCTCTAGATTAGGTTAAGCAACATACTGTTTCTCAGAAATTACACCATCTTTGGTAAATATGAGGAAATATCACTCCTGGTAAATGCCTGTAAACATTTTGAATGTAATTGCCATGCAAATCTATCAATGTGCTGTTTAGAACTGCTCAGCTCCAAACAAATTAGCTTAAAAGCGATTATCTCCAATTATACCCATCGACACAAAACAATAAGAGGTGCACTATTCCAATGAACTTTGCACTTTCAGGCATTGTAAAAAAACAACAACTGCATATTCCATGAGAGGAAGATATAACACAGAACACAAACATCTAACATTTCTTATAATAGCTGGGATTTAGGCTACTTCAAAAAATGTATAATATAAAATATATATATGGAAATGTGCACAAATTGTGCATGAGTATTAGAATACCATGATAGACTTCTAAAAGGGTTTGTTGTTTCAGTATTAAGTTACCTGTTGATAGTACAAAATTATATTACATGTAACGTTCTTACCTTTGAATGTGTTGTCTCCTATTTGCTTTCACTTTACATCTGGAAAAAAAGCATTAAATACTCCTCTTTCAAAAGTGATGTCATCCTAGAGTTGGACAAGAGGACACACCCCCTCAATTTTATTTTCCATTATTGTTTCTGTGACAGGATGTGCAGTACCATTGAGGGCTATCTCCATTTTAAAGTAGTCAATTTCTACTTCTATGAACTTATTGGTGCATACCGCCACCTACTGTGCTGGATTGTGTATAGTTTAAACAGTCATAAAGCCAAGCACCTGCACAGTGCTGGAATATTAACTCAGAAATGTAATCAAAGATGGTGGATAAATAAGATACTCAGGCCGTTTACCAATTAAAGAAATTGTCAAGGTTCCCATCTGTATAAGTGGGCGTTCCATCTCTCGCATGAGCATGCTTTTCCCGCGCAAGCTGACAGTTCCTCCATAATCTCTGGCATGTTCACGAGAGAGAGGGAACAGTTGGCTCTGGTCTACTTAGTGTCCCCTCCCAGCTCGCCCCACCAGGGGCAATAAGTAGACCAGAGTGGCCCCGCCCAATCAGAACAAATTAGGGAGCCGAGTGTTTTGCTTTCTCTTCTGGTATAATGCCTTGGCTGATCCCTGCTGCTGACCTGGATGGAATTCTATGATTCCTCCTGGGGTAGCCTAGCGTTTAAGAGCGTTGGACTACTAACCAAAAGGTTGTTGGATCGAATCTCCGATATGAGTAGGTGAAAAATCTGTCTATGTGCCGTTGAGCAAGGCACTTAACCTTGATTGATCCTGTAAGAGGGTCTGCTAAATGACTAAAATGTAAAAATGTTAACCCAACAGGAGGCTGGTGAGGGGACGATGGCTCATAATAATGAATGGAGTCAATTGACATGTGGAAATCATGTGTTCGATACCATTCTGTTTCAGTCATTACTATGAGCACTTCCTCCCCAATTAAGGCAGCAACCAGCCACCTGTGTCTGAAGTCCAACCCAGTTGACTACTTTGAAATGGTGGAAACCATAATTGGAAATGGCCATGAAAAAACTGGCTTTGTGGCAATTGCGCCCTCTACTTCCATTGGGATTTCACAAGCGTTCTAAATGGTGCTATACACAGATAAATACATGCTACCTTTCCCTTTGAAAAGAGTGCACAGTGGATTTGGATTTAGTAATAGAGCACTGAGAGAAATAGAAGTGACAGTTTAAGATATTTTACATTTGTATCTAAATAGTTGGAAGGTACAGGCTCTACCCTTTAATGCCCTTGGTCCCTTTAATGCCCTTGGTTTCTTAGACCATGTCAGATGATCTCTAGGTCAGGTTTAGTAACATACTGTTTCTCAGAAATGACACCATCATTGTTAAACATGAGGAAATATCCCTCCTGGTAAATACCTGTAAACATTTAGAATATTATTGCCATGCAAATCTATCAATACGCTGTTTAGAACTGCTCAGCCCCAAACAAATTAGCTTAAATGCAAGTATCTCCAATTATATCCATCGACACAAAACAATAAGAGGTGCACTGTACCAATGAACTTTGCACTGCATATTCCATGACAGGAAGATATAACACAGAACAAAAACATCTAAAATGTCTTAATTGGTCTTTAATTTAATCTTTAAATCTATAATAAGAAAAATGAATTCAATAATTGATTGCAATTCTTCTCTACCCTTACTCTATACTCCTCGTCTCAGTTGAGGTGACTCCTGACCCCAGCACAGCCCACCCATTCCTCCTGTTCAGAAGGGGGTCCCATGGCTGTGAGATTCAACTGGATCTGAGCAAGATGGATCGGACGTCCCTGTTATGTGAATTATTTAACAAACTATTTCAGTATCTCTGTGCGTCTCCCAAAATCAAGAAACGGACAGAGTCCCGGTCTGCATAGTCAGAGATATTTATTCATTGAGAATTCTGCCATCACAATTTCAGAGTCCATCTTTTATACTCATACGTCATACAAAAATCCCTCCTCTCTGTAGGCAGGCTGTAGTTTTCCACTTTATAATTGCTCTCCTGACCATCTGTTCACACACACACACACACACATACACACATACATACACACACACATGCATACACACACACACACATGCATACACACACATATGCACACACATACAGTGATGGAAAAAAGTATTTGATCCCCTGCTGATTTTGTACGTTTGCCCACTGACAAAGACATGATCAGTCCATAATTTTAATGGTAGGTTTATTTGAACAGTGAGAGACAGAATAACAACAAAAAAATTCAGAAAAATGCATGTCAAAAATGTTATATATTGATTTGCATTTTAATGAGGGAAATAAGTATTTGACCCCTCTGCAGAACATGACTTAGTACTTGGTGGCAAAACCCTTGTTGGCAATCACAGAGGTCAGACGTTTCTTGTAGTTGGCCACCAGGTTTGCACACATCTCAGGAAGGATTTTGTCCCACTACTCTTTGCAGATCTTCTCCAAGTCATTAAGATTTCGAGGCTGACGTTTGGCAACTCAAACCTTCAGCTCCCTCCACAGACTTTCTATGGGATTAAGGTCAGTAGACTGGCTAGGCCACTCCAGGACCTTAATGTGCTTCTTCTTGAGCCACTCCTTTGTTGCCATGGCCGTGTGTTTTGGGTCATTGTCATGCTGGAATACCCATCCATGACCCAATTTCAATGCCCTGGCTGAGAGAAGGGGATTCTCACCCAAGATTTGACGGTACATTGCCCCGTCCATCGTCCCTTTGATGCGGTGAAGTTGTCCTGTCCCCTTAGCAGAAAAACATCCCCAAAGCATAATGTTTCCACTTCCATGTTTGACAGTGGGGATGGTGTTCTTGGGGTCATAGGCAGCATTCCTCCTCCTCCAAACACGGCAAGTTGAGTTGATGCCAAAGAGCTCGATTTTGGTCTCATCTGACCACAACACTTTCACCCAGTTCTCCTCTGAATCATTCAGATGTTCATTGGCAAACTTGAGACGGGCCTGTATATGTGCTTTCTTGAGCAGGGGGACCTTGCGGGCGCTGCAGGATTTCAGTCCTTCACGGCGTAGTGTGTTAACAATTGTTTTCTTGGTGACTATGGTCCCAGCTGCCTTGAGATCATTGACAAGATCCTCCCGTGTAGTTCTGGGCTGATTCCTCACCGTTCTCATGATCATTGCAACTCCAGGAGGTGAGATCTTGCATGGAGCCCCAGGCCGAGGGAGATTGACAGTTATTTTGTGTTTCTTCCATTTGCGAATAATCGCACCAACTGTTGTCACCTTCTCACCAAGCTGCTTGGCGATGGTCTTGTAGCCCATTCCAGCCTTGTGTATGTCTACAATCTTGTCCCTGACATCCTTGGAGAGCTCTTTGGTCTTGGCCATGGTGGAGAGTTTGGAATCTGATTGATTGATTGCTTCTGTGGACAGGTGTCTTTTATACAGGTAACAAACTGAGATTAGGAGCACTCCCTTTAAGAGTGTGCTCCTAATTCAGCTCGTTACCTGTATAAAAGACACCTGGGAGCCAGAAATCTTTCTGATTGAGAGGGGGTCAAATACTTATTTCCCTCATTAAAATGCAAATCAATTTATAACATTTTTGACATGCGTTTTTCTGGATTTTTTTGTTGTTATTCTGTCTCTCACTGTTCAAATAAACCTACCATTAAAATTATAGAATTATCATTTCTTTGTCAGTAGGCAAAGGTATAAAATCAGCAGGGGATCAAATACTTTTTTCCCTCACTGTATACACATTTACACACATACATTTTCTTATCATAGTCTCTCTCCTCCCTAAATTCCTCAGTTATCTTGGTTTCTCAGTTGCCTGTAGACAGTTCTCCTTGTCCTTTGTTGTCTGGCCTAACTCTTACTCACATTGCTAAATAGTAGCACAATGTCATAATCTTTACTGGTCCTACACTCACACATTACCAGGTAGTAGATTCTAACACATCTCACACAGTTTCAGAGTGTAATAATTAGTCACTACTAAGAAAGTACTAATCATACTTAAAACAAGAACATTTCACAACTATATTTAAGGGTGGAACATTTAGTCATTACTTTTAACCTGTATATAGAATTAATTTCTATATCAATTCACCCTTTGACTAAATTATCCACACTTTAATACACAGAAAATCATTACAATTACTTTTAAACTAGAGATTTACAGTTCTAGGAAAATATCCAGTCTCAAACTATCTGAATAGTCGTCGTCCTCCACCAAGCCTGGTGGGTCATATTCTTAATTCCTTAGGTTGGAGTCCGGGATTGGGCCGTATTTCACCATCTGCTGTGATACTGCCTTCTCCAACGCCATGCTCACCAACCCTCGGACACAGGGAATAAGACAACATCCACAAAGAACAAGCATACCCATAGACGCGATTGCCGCACCTAAAATAGTTACAACAATAGTTTTCCATTTACCAAACATGTTATCAAACCAACCAGTCATTGATGTATTCACCCCCCAGTTCTCAGCCCATTCTTTACTTAATGCAGTGAGACCTGCCAGTGCTTTAGTTACTGTACCATCTGGGGCTGTATTGTTGGGGATAAACATACAACAATGACCTCCCACCATCTTGCAAATCCGCCCTTCTCTGCTAAAAGCATTTCGAGAACCAAACTATTCTGCATGTCATGAGTGAGATGGCGGATAGTTGGCCTGAGATTCTCTTCACTGCATCCCTTGTCTAATTAACAAACCTTTGTAGATGTAATTAATCCAGTCAACATTTTTATCAATTGTAACCCACCAGAAAAATGTTGTTGTAAACCCTTCTCTAATTTGATCTGTGATTCGCATTACTTTGGTGTCTTTAACATTGATAATATCTGGGGTTCATGGGGAATTGGGGTGCCTTAGTATTATCCTTTTTAAGAGTGGTTATTTTAATATCAGAATAATTAGGTGAGAGGGGCGGAGCTAGCATGTTGGAGTGAACGGCTGTGTGTGAGAGGCTCCCGCAACTTTTTTGCGAAATAATCTAACCTAACTTACTTTATTGCACTTGTTACAACAACCTTTTCTTTCTAATACAATATTGTAACTTTCTATGTGAAAATGCCTAGTAATAAGCGACCAAAGGACAATAAATCCACATCAGAGGCCTACTCCCCACCAAACAACGAGACAAACATGGCGGAAGGCACAGGTAACAACGTGACACTTACAGAACTTACCCGGGCTTTGGGAGAACTACGTGTTGCCATAGCGGAGGATCTTAAGGCTACTATTGCTGAACTGGACACTAAAATCGAGAGCACCATTCGAACGGTCGCTTCGCAGGGCCAGAGTATTGTGGACCTTGAGAAAGCTTCGGAATTCAACGCTGGTAGGATCGACGAGTTAGAGAAGCTATGCGCGTCATTGCAGGATAATGTGCAGAGGCTTTCTGTGAAAGTGGTCGACCTGGAGGGCAGATCCAGGCATCATAACCTTCGCGTTGTGGGTCTGGCAGAATGGGTGGAGGCGGGCTCTCGCCCCACCGACTTCTTCGCCAAGCTACTGAAGGATGCAATGGGACCGGATGTTTTGGCGTCGGATCCCCTACTGGACCGTGCACATCGCGCCCTTGTCCCAGTGCCTGGACCGGGCCAGCGTCCTCGCCCAGTAATCATCTGTTGTCACAGTTTCAAGACCAAGGATCTTATCCTGCGCGAGGCTCGAATGAGGGGTAACCTGTTACATAAAGGGCACCCCTTTCGTGTCTATGAGGACTATGCGCCCGATGTGGCAAAGCACCGCGCTGGCTACAGAGATGTCATGACCAAACTCTACAAACTCCATCTTCACCCAGCCTTGCTCTTCCCTGCAAGACTAAGAATTACCCCGCCTTCCGGGGAGAAGATCTGGCTCTCCTCGGTTCTGGACGCAGAGAAGTTTGTCCGGGAATATACACCAATCCCCCGTACAGGTTAGAGTGCCTTGTCATTGTGTGTTAAGGTCTGCTCACGGACTCGAATCCATACCATAACGGGTGAAACCGTATTAAACGGTCTCAGCAAGGGCTACCGAACATGCAATACGATGAGCTGAACAATGGAGGGCGGTCAGAGCTCTCACTTAACGTTAATTTCACTTTCATTCCGACTGGGTTTAGAGCGATGCCTGTTTGGGAGGCCTTCCAGGTCGGATCATTGACACTTTCGGATGGATATACTTATATTCCCCCATTTTTGTTTTGTTTCGTTATTTATTTTTCAATTCTTACATTATTCCTGTGCGTACATATAATAATAATTATTTGTACTTTATTATTATTTTCTCTTAGCATTTTAGTATTATGTATGTGTATATCTTAAATTTGTATAGATTATTATTCTGGGGTATGCATGTGTATGTAGATGTGTGTGTATGGATGTATGTGTGTATGCGTGTGTATGTATCTGTATATATTTAAGAATATTTATTTTATATGTATATATTTTTTGGGGTGTGTGTATGTATGTGTGCGTGTATATGTGTGTATATGTGTGTGTGTGTGTGTGCGTATATATATATATATATATATGTATGTGTGTGTGTGTGTGTGTGTGTATGTATGTAGGTATGCACATGTATGTATGTATGTGTGTGTGTATATGTGTATGTGTGCACATATGTATATATAAATCACTATTTTTTAAAATTATTTGAAAATAATTTATTATTATTATTATTTTTACATTTTTTATTACTTTGTTATTTTTTTGAATGGGGGGTACGTTCAATTTATCAAAATCCTTGTTCCCTTCTCCTAACCCACAATATGTAACTGTCCTGCTGTCTATGTCGGTTACTGATGGTTTATGTTTAGACCGGTATTGCTTAGCAATAGAATCTTGTGATGATACATCTTGCTTATCTCAGGGATTGACCCAAGATGAACCTTAAGTGCGCAATATGTTTAAGTTGCAACTTATTCTGTTTAGGTTTATTAGATGCTAATTGAACACTTTAAGTGCGGGAGCCTCCTCAGTTCATATGTTAGTAGAAGTTCTAGGATAGTGAGAGGTGAGTGCATAGTTGGGATTTTATTTGTGTTTTACGTCTTGTTCGAGGTCCCGCCGTGCTTTTTTGGCATCGGCCAGACAATGTGTTTGTTATTTTTATTTTCATATTTTTTTCTGTCCTATGTGTGTATGCCTGTTAAATGTGGGTTGATGGGGGGTAAAGGTTGGGAAAGTAGGGGAACAGGGTGGAGAGTAAAGGTGCTTGCGGGGGGAGGGGTGGGTTGGATACTGTTCGGGTGTAGGTGCTACATATGCTGATCGTGATGGTTTGGTGCGCTTTCTTACCTTTTTAGTGAGTTACATGTTATGCAGGCCACCATAGGAACTACAAATGAGAGGAGGGCGGGACTTACATTCACTTCCTGGAATGTAAAGGGTTTAAACGAACCAATTAAGAGAGGCAAGGTCCTAGCCCACTTGAAAGCACTTTCGTCTGATATTATATTTTTGCAAGAAACCCATCTGAAAAACAAATCTCATAACAGACTTAAATGTAAGTGGGTGGGACAAGTGTATCACTCTAACTTCTCTGCCAAAACGAGAGGCACAGCGATTCTGGTACGGAAAGGAATTCCCTTTCTACATAAAACCACTATTGTGGATAAAGAGGGTCGTTATGTGATCGTAATAGGAGAGATCCATTTTACTTCTGTAACTCTACTAAATATCTATGGGCCAAACATTGATAACCCCTCTTTTTTCAAAAGAGTCCTTGCCCTGATTCCAGATATCTCCCATACTAATCTGGTCATTGGAGGGGACCTTAACTGTGTACTAGACCAATATTTGGATAGATCCTCTACCCGGCGAACCCCTACCTCCTATTCAAGCGAATTCTTGAATACCTACATAAAAAATTCTAACTTGATATATGCAGGATCTCTAATCCTACGGGTAGGGAATACTCCTTTTACTCTCATGTTCACAATGTATATACTCGAATTGACTACTTTTTGGTTGATGCTAAACTACTCCCCTATACCTGTAATGTGACATATCATGATATTATAATCTCTGACCACAGTCCACTCACCTTCTCCCTGAGATTGGATGACATTGTACCAAACGAGAGGGTCTGGAGGTTGAATCCTCAGCTCCTCACAGAACCAACATTCTGTGAACATCTTAAAGACCAAATTACATTTTTCTTTGATACCAACGACAACACAGAGACTTCCCCATCATTATTGTGGGAAACGCTGAAGGCTTATTTGAGAGGCTGTATCATCTCCTTTCAGACAGCCAGGAGTAGGCAAAACAGAAAAAAATTGGTAGAACTGGAGGGACAAATTCACTTACTGGATAGGGAGAATGTGTCATGAGCACTCTCTCTCCCTGGTAGCAACATTAATTGCATTCAATTATCTTCCACTCTGCTCACCTCCCTCTCTCTACTCAGCCTAACTAGCTCCACCTGCCCTGCTCTGCTCTTGTTACCTGGCCAGCTGCACTGCATTTCCCACTCACCATCCTCACCTTGCCTCACTCTGTTCTAATTACTCTGCCAGCTGAACTGCATTTCCCCACTACCTCTCCCAGTATATCAAGCCCTGGTTTTCAGCCAAGCCCTGTCAGATCGTCTTCAAACCCGGACCAGTAACCTGCCTGTCTGCGCTCTGACTCCTGTTTGTGATACCGATCCTTTCTTGACTGCCTCCTTGTTCTACTGCCCCGTCTATCCCAACCTGCCTTCTGGACCTCGACTACTCTCCGATCTTCAGCCCCTCCGGTAACTCGTTTCTGCCTTCTGTCTCTCACCACGATATTTGCCCAGCCCTGATCTGTACTTCTGCCTGCCATTCATATTGCTGTTGTGTGTGTGTGTTCCCCCAGGTCTCCGACCACCAGATGAGCGTGCCCAGACGTTTCACCACCCTCAGCCCGATCGCCGCTCCATCACTGGGGAACACACACACTAAGCACTTGGACTGGACACCCCCGGACATTTGGTGACCCCCGAGCACAGGTACCCACAGGAGGACCCTGAAAGACCCCTGACACCCCTGGGACTCCTCTTCCCGCCTGTAACCTTGAATAAAGAACTCTGAATTTGAACTTGCGCTCTTGGGTCCTCTTCTGTTCGTGACAGAACGATCTGACCATCATGGACCCAGCGCACTCCCTGACCACGATGGAGGAAGAGCCAGAGAGGACTGCCCTACAGCGACTGGAACGCTCTGAGGGAGACATAAATCGGATGGCTGGCGACATCGCTTCCCTTCTCCAGCTATTCAACCAGCAGCAACAACAGTTCCAACTGCAGCAACAACAGCTAGCCCAAGCCCTGCAACTACTCTCAAGCCCGGCTACTCCACCTGCACCCCCCTGGTCCTTTTGTTCCTGTACCACCGATACTCCTTCATCCCTCCGCTGGAGGTCCCAATGCTGCAGGCCCGGCAGTGCTGCCACCAGATCCCCACGCTCCTGAACCAAGGATTGGGAACCCGGAACGTTTTGATGGCAACCAGAAGCAAGTAAGACCATTCTTGAGCAGCTGCCGAATCCAGTTTGCACTACAGCCCAGGACTTTCTCAACAGAGGGAGCCAAGGTGGGGTATGTCATCACACATCTCACCGGTCGAGCTCGGTTGTGGGGAACGGCGGAATTCGACCGGCAAACCCCAGCCTGTGCCTCCTTCAGTGCCTTTGAGGAGGAGATGTTAAAGGTCTTTGACCTAGGCTCGCCAACAGCCGAAGCGTCACAAGCTCTGCTCACCATCCGTCAGGGCAATCGGACAGTGGCAGACTTCTCCATTGACTTTCGTACCCTGGCCAGTCAAAGCTCGTTTAACCCAGAGGCACTGGTGCAAGCCTTCCTCCATAGCCTGGCGGACTATATCAAGGACGCAGCTTGTTTCCCATGACCCGCCCTCAACGCTTGATGCCGCCATTGACCTTGCCGTTCGCATTGACCGCCGTATACAGACCCGGAGGAGGGAGAAGGGCCGTCTCAGTCAACCTGCCATCCGTACTCGGGTCGATACCGCTTCTGTCCAGCCCCTGCCTGTCAAGTCCCACAGCCAACTCAATCAGCCTGAGCCCATGGAGATTGGCCGTGCCTCTCTGACTCCCGAGGAGCGTCGGCGCCGTCTAAGCTCCAACCTTTGCCTCTACTGTGGTGGCGAGAATCACCGTGTCGCTACTTGTCCGGCAAAAGCCGCAGCTCACCAGGTGTAGGGGGAGATCCGGGTGAGCTCAACAAGCCTTCAGTCTCCCTCCATCCGAAAGACCCTGCTTCATCTCCGCCTTCAGCTTTCTGACAAGACTCATACATTGGCCGCCCTTGTGGATTCCGGAGCCGAAGCAAACATCATGGACCCTGAGCTTGCACAGCAACTGGGCGTGAACCATCATCAACTGACACAACCCATTCCTGCACGAGCCCTGGATGGGCATCATCTTGGCACTGTCACTCATATCTCCGCCCCTGTGACAATCCTGCTGTCAGGAAACCACCAGAGTCCATCCAGTTTCACCTCCTACACTCACCTGGCCAACCACTCATTCTTGGATACCCGTGGCTCCGTCAGCACAACCCCCACATCGACTGGGAGACAGGAACAGTCCGTGAGTGGGGAAGGAGTTGTCACCAGACCTGTTTAAGGGGGCCACCCTGCCCGTTCACCGGGGAAGGATCTAGCGCTACCTCCGACATATCCAATGTTCCGGCCTGTTACCACAGCCTGAAAGAGGTGTTCAACAAATCCAAGGCGACATCTCTACCCCCCACACAGACCCTATGACTGCGCGATTGATCTCCTGCCTGGCACAGCACCTCCCAAGGGTCGTCTGTATTCACTGTCAGCCCCGAAAGAAAGGCCATGGAGGACTACATTAATGACTCTCTTGCCTCCGGGATAATTAGACCGTCGTCTTCCCCCGCAGGAAGCGGGATTCTTCTTTAGTCGGCAAGAAGGACGGTTCTCTTCGTCCATGCATAGATTACCGGGGTCTGAACGACATCACGGTTAAGAATCGCTACCCACTGCCCCTTACTTTCGTCTGCCTTCGAACTGCTGCAGGGAGCCACTGTATTCACTAAGCTGGACCTTCGCAATGCCTACCATCTGGTGCGGATGAGGAGGGAGACGAATGGAAGACAGCGTTCAACACACCAACCGGCCACTATGAATATCTCGTCATGCCCTTCGGCCTCACCAATGCCCCAGCAGTTTTTCAAGCCCTAGTGAATGATATCCTCAGGGACATGCTAAATACGTTCGTATTTGTGTACCTTGACGATATTTTAATATTCTCAAAGACTCTGTCAGAACACACGCACCACGTCCGGTTGGTCCTGCGCCGCCTGCTGGAGAACTCTCTTTTCGTGAAGGCAGAGAAGTGCGAGTTCCATGCCAAGACCGTTTCATTCCTGGGGTATGTGGTGACCGAGGGCAGCATTCAGATGGATCTCACGAAGGTGTCGGCTGTCACTTCCTGGCCAGTTCCTGAGTCTCGGAAGAAGTTGCAACAGTTCCTGGGCTTTGCCAACTTTTATAGGAGATTCATCAGAAACTATAGCACAGTGGCTGCACCCTCACGGCGCTAACCAGCACTAAACAACCGTACCAATGGACATCAGCTGCTGATAAGGCCTTCAATATCCTCAAGACATGTTTCACTTCTGCTCCCATCCTCCAGATGCCAGATGCAGCAAGGCAGTTTGTGGTGGAGGTAGATGCTTCGGACGTGGGAGTGGGTGCAGTGCTTTCTCAAAGAGCAGCTGAGGATGGCAAGATGCACCCCTGTGCCTTCTACTCCCGTCAGCTAACCCCCTGCCGAATGCAACTACGACATTGGGAACCGCGAGCTGTTGGCTGTCAAGCTCGCCCCTTGAAGAATGGCGGCACTGGTTAGAGGGTCAAAGGAACCATTCGTAGTGTGGACAGACCACAAGAACCTGAGTATATCCAAACAGCCAGGAGGCTGAACTCCCGTCAACAGCGGTGGTCTCTGTTCTTTACGCGCTTCAATTTCACGCTCTCCTACCGCCCCGGGATCTCGCAACATCAAACCTGATGCTCTTTCCCGGATGTTTCAGAAGGACGAGACCACCGCCATGACAGCTCCCATTCTTCCCAGCCACTTGGTCGTAGCGGCCCTCACCTGGGAGATCGAGAAGCAGGTCATGGAGGCTCTTCGGGACCAGCCAGGTCCAAGCACCAGCGCCCCCAACCGTCTGTTTGTTCCAGCAAATCTCAGGTCACCTGTGATTCAGTGGGGCACGAATCCCGTCTGGCCTGTCATCCCGGCATCACTGCACCCTTCATCTGGTCCTGGCCAGCGGTTCTGGTGGCGGGGATGAGACGGGATGTCCGAGAATTCATCCGAGCTTGTCCCACTTGTAACCGAAACAAGACTCCCAACCAGCCTCCTGCTGGGTTGCCGCAACCCCTACTCATACCCAAGAGGCCCTGGTCCCACGTTTCACTGGACTTTGTTATGGGCCTTCCGCCCCTCTGACGGACACACAGTCATCCTTACCATTGTTGACCGCTTTAGTAAGATGACCCACTTCGTGCCCCCTTCCCAAACTACCCTCTGCTAAAGAGACCTCCCAGGTGGTCCTGGAACATGTGTTTCGTATCCATGGCCTACCCCAGGATATAGTGTCAGACCGGGGCCCGCAATTCTCAGCAACCTTTTGGAAGGAGTTCTGTCATCTCCTTGGGGCCACCGCCAGCCTATCGTCTGGATTCCACCCGCAGTCAAACGGCCAGACTGAACGCATGAACCAGGAGCTGGAGAAGGCACTGAGGTGTGTGGCTTCCCAAAATCCCCGGGCCTGGGCTCAACACCTGCTCTGGGTGGAATATGCCCATAATTCACTCACCAGTTCCTCCACCGGGCTCTCCCCCTTTCAGTGTGTCTACGGGTATCAACCTCCACTGTTTGCCAGCCAGGAGGCGGATGCCACCTGTCCGTCTGCTCTTGCGTATGCCCGCGCTGCCGCCGCACTTGGGCCCAGGCTCGCACTGTGCTCCTGAAGTCTGGAACCAGCTACGCCGTCGGTGCCAACCGACGGAGGACCCCAGCACCTACTTACCGGGTTGGTCAGAAGGTCTGGCTGTCTGCCCGGATCTGCCGCTGCGGGTTGTATCACGAAAGCTGGCCCCTCGCTTCATTGGTCCTTTTCCTGTGCAGAAAGTCATCAGTCCAACGGCGGTCCGACTTCAGTTGCCCGCTTCCATGCGGGTCCACCCCACCTTCCACGTCTCCAAGGTCAAGCCGGTCCATGAAAGTCCCCTGGTCCCTGCAGCTCCGGCGCCACCTCCTCCGCGCCTCGTAGATGGCGGTCCTGTCTTCACCGTCCGGCGGCTGCTCGCTCTGGCGAAGGGGTAGGGGTCTCAGTACCTCGTTGATTGGGAGGGATATGGTCCAGAGGAGAGGACCTGGATCCCGGCCAGGAGGATAGTGGACCGGACCCTTATCACTGACTTCCACCGACTACATCCTGATCAGCCTGCAATCCGTAGGGGCCGTCCAAGAGGGGTTCCTAGCCGTCCGGCCCGCCCCTGCTCCTGTCTCAGTGCCTGTCCTGTCTCCCGACCGTGACCCTCCAGCTCCTTCTGAGGATGAGGAGATTCACTCGGACCGCTCGGAGGAGTTCTGACCCGCCGCCTGCTCCCCTCCACCCTCCCGGCATGATGTTGTTCTTGGGACTTCTGGGGCCGTCCCTTGGAGGGGGTCCTGTCATGAGCACTCTCTCTCTCCCCTGGTAGCAACATTAATTGCATTCAATTATCTTCCACTCTGCTCACCTCCCTCTCTCTACTCAGCCTAACTAGCTCCACCTGCCCTGCTCTGCTCTTGTTACCTGGCCAGCTGCACTGCATTTCCCACTCACCATCCTCACCTTGCCTCACTCTGTTCTAATTACTCTGCCAGCTGAACTGCATTTCCCCACTACCTCTCCCAGTATATCAAGCCCTGGTTTTCAGCCAAGCCCTGTCAGATCGTCTTCAAACCCGGACCAGTAACCTGCCTGTCTGCGCTCTGACTCCTGTTTGTGATACCGATCCTTTCTTGACTGCCTCCTTGTTCTACTGCCCCGTCTATCCCAACCTGCCTTCTGGACCTCGACTACTCTCCGATCTTCAGCCCCTCCGGTAACTCGTTTCTGCCTTCTGTCTCTCACCACGATATTTGCCCAGCCCTGATCTGTACTTCTGCCTGCCATTCATATTGCTGTTGTGTGTGTGTGTCCCCCAGGTCTCCGACCACCAGATGAGCGTGCCCAGACGTTTCACCACCCTCAGCCCGATACGCCGCTCCATCACTGGGGAACACACACTAAGCACTTGGACTGGACACCCCCGGACATTTGGTGACCCCGGAGCACAGGTACCCACAGGAGGACCCTGAAAGACCCCCTGACACCCCTGGGACTCCTCTTCCCGCCTGTAACCTTGAATAAAGAACTCTGAATTTGAACTTGCGCTCTTGGGTCCTCTTCTGTTCGTGACAGAATGCTAGACATCCATCTATGGAGAAACATAAACAAATTATGTCTTTAAAATTTAAATACAATCAGATCCTCTCGGCTAAAATTGCTAAATCTTTTCTCTATGCCAAGCAAAAATATTTTGAGTTTGGTGACAAACCACACAAATTACTCGCCAGACAACTTCGAAAAAACGTGAGTGACCGAATGATTCACAAAGTTAAATCTGCATCTGGGGAATTACTCTCCTCCCCCAAAGACATCAATGACAGATTCCGTCAGTTTTATGAGACTCTATATACATCTAAAGCGGATCCTAACCCCTTAATTATGCAAACATTTTTGGAGGACTGTAATCTTCCTGCCCTGAACCAGGAAGACTCTAACTTCCTGAATAATGAAATATGTCTTGAAGAAATTAGAGAAACAATTAAATCTCTAAAGAGTGGCAAGACCCCTGGCCCAGATGGATACCCTGGTGAATTCTATAAAACATTCAGCAACATGCTATCTCCCTACCTGCACAAAATGTTGGTTCGGGCCAATGAGGATGGAGCTCTCCCATCTACTTTGGATGAGGCGTTTATTACAGTTATACATAAGAAGGGTAAAGATCCGGAAGAGGTAGGGTCATACAGACCAATATCCCTCCTTAATACAGACCAAAAGATTTTAGCAAAAACTCTGGCTAACAGGCTTAGCACTTTAATTGGCAAATTGGTCCATTCGGACCAGACCGGCTTTATCCCTAATAGAAACTCATTCTTCAATCTCAGGCGCCTCTTCAACATTATGTATTCTCAGAGGTTACCTAACGTGGACCTTGCCATTATATCTCTTGACGCCGAAAAGGCCTTTGACCAAGTTGAGTGGCCCTATCTATTCAAGGTCCTACAGAAATGTAATATTGGAGATGGGTTCATAAATTGGATCCAGCTTTTATATAGGAACCCCTGTGCGAGAATACTCACTAACCAATCAATGTCGCCCCGATTTAACCTTCACAGAGGGACAAGGCAGGGTTGTGCGCTGTCGCCTATGCTCTTTGCCCTAATTATTGAACCTCTCGCTCAAGCGATCAGATCTCATTCAGCAATACACGGCTATAATACTAAAGATACTCTAAATAAGATTTCCCTATACGCAGATGATATTCTCCTCTATGTAACAGAACCCCAAGCTAGTATTCCAGCTATTCTTGAGGTGATTAATTTGTTTGGTACCTTCTCGGGATACAGAATAAATTGGAACAAGAGTGAATTAATGCCCATAAGGTTGCAAAACACCTCCTGGCTAGAACATCTTCCAGTTAAGTTATCTTCAGAAAATTGTATCTACCTTGGAATTGTAGTTACCAAACAATACTCCTTACTATTTAAAGATAATTTCCCTTCTCTGATGCAAAATCTCAAGGCAAACATACAGTTTTGGAGAACTCTCCCAATTTCTCTGCTCGGAAGAATTAATGCCATTAAAATGGCCTCCCACAACTGCTCTACCTATACCAGAACATCCCAGTATTCATACCTAAATCATTTCATAAACAACTGGACTCTATTATCAATCCTTTCATCTGGGATTATAAAACACACAGGATAGGTAAAAAACACCTATGTAAATCCAACATGGAAGGAGGATTGTCTCTCCCAAATTTTATATTTTACTATTGGGCCGCTAACCTCCGCGCTGTTACGTTTTTGCTGGATGACGCAAACCCGCCATCCAGCTGGCTTAGCATGGAGCTGGAGGAGTGTCACCCCTTCTCTATTGGTGCCGTGATTTTGTCACCTGTCAATCTGGAGATGTCACTTTACCATAACAATCCTATTATACATAGCACAGTCCGAATCTGGAAGCAAATTAAAGTCCACTTTGAGCTTAGACCAATATCATTCATGCTCCCTGTTGCCAGGAATCCCTCCTTTGCCCCCTCTAACCTTGATAACACCTTTGAGCGATGGGGAGAGTTGGGGATAAGTACCATAGGGGATTTATATATAGGAGGGACCTTTGCTTCCTTTGAAGCGCTGAGGGAAACTTATAACCTTCCCAGAAGTAACTTTTTCAGATACCTACAAATTAGAGACTATGTTAGAAAACACCTCCCAACATTTGAGAATGCTAAACCTTCCATGTTTGACGGATGCATAAAAATATGCCCCACCTCAGACAAACTGATATCTCGTCTATATGACGCTTTTCAATCTGTTAGCGCACCCTCTACTGATGCCATTAAGGCACAATGGGAGGAAGAACTAGGGACTGATATCTCGGTGGCAGACTGGGAGGATAGCTTGCAGTATATCCCCACCTGCTCCATTAACTCCAGACATCGTCTCATACAATTTAAGGTATTACACAGATTACACTATTCCAAAACTAAACTGCATAGGATATTTCCTGATACATCCCCTATGTGTGATAAATGTCAGGCTGAGCAGGGTACACTACTCCACTGCTTTGCCCTATGCTCTAGCCTGTATGGTTATTGGTGTGGAATATTTGGGGTCCTCTCTGAAGTTCTGGAGACTTCAATAGACCCAGACCCGCTTCTGATAATCCTGGGAGTGTCCGATTCCCTAAACGGATTAACCAACTCCCAAAAACAACTAATCTCTTACAGTCTCATTTCGGCAAAAAAATTAATCTTGTTGTTTTGGAAAAGGAGGGAAGCGCCCTCTACCAAATTATGGCTCAGCGAAGTGGCAAAAACTGTACACTTAGAAAGAATTAGATATATTCTGAACAATAAATTATCAACATTTGATCAAATCTGGCAGCCTTTCCTCTCTTACCTGGACCAGTCGGTGCTGTGAATTTGTACTTTTTAACGCACTCTCAATTGTCATATTGTAATCTACCTTTGGGCAGCGTGTGCTGGCCCCGACACTCGAGCTGTCGGGAGGGGAATTGGGTGGAATAGGTGTGTGTGTGTGTGTGTGGGGGGGCTAAGTGGAGGGGTTACATCTACCCTTTTTCTTTCTACCTGTCCCTGTTCTGTATTTTTAGTTTTTTTTTTTTATTTTTTGGGGGGGGAAGGAGGGGGTTACCTTCCCCTTTTCTAGTCTGTTCTGTATGTCGTGTTTTGTAATATTTGTTTTGTGTCCAGAACTCTGGGTCTTGTTGTTCATGTCTGTTCTCTTATGTTTAGATAAGAACTGTACACATGTCTTTCATACCTATACACCATTCTTGTGTGTGTTCAATAAAAAAGATTTGAACGAGAACAATTAGGTGAGGTTTGGTTTGATCCCAAATCTATCACACAAGAGAACATGGTCTGAGGCATAGGTGCAGTTACAAGGGTTGGCCTACCTGTTGAACAGGCATATCCCGTAAAAGTAATCCAAGATTAGTACAATTTACTAGCAACTGGTATCCCTCATTCAGGGAAATCTCTCTCTCTCTCTTCTGTTATTTTATGGTTCAAATCATATTTATTATTACCAAATTATAATCTTCACACTTTTCACAATATTATAAATTACCCTCAACTTGGTAAAATAAACTATCTTAAAGTCCTCCTCTAATGCCTTTAGAGGAGGACCACCAGTGTGGATGATTAATTAACACCAGAAAGTCAAAACAGAGTTCAGAGGCCATTGAAATCATTCAACGAACTGTTCCATCCCATAGTATACTAAACATTACCATCATTCTAAATATTTCATAAATGTTACTTATCCCAAGTGTTCATTAAGTCCTCATGACATTTATTCTCATAAGAAATCATATATACCCTAAACTCAGTCAAACCAGAAAAACTCCATAAAAGTCACTGTGTGTGCTCCTTTAAGACTTATCACCTTTGACCTGTTGAAAACCCCCTAAAATCAAAAATAATAAGGCTTTATAAACATCATACTAGGTGTGTTGTTTTTTATTTGAAAAACCCAATTGAAAAACAACGACCAAAAAATAGCCAGGCCCCACTTAATTTGGTAGCTCCCTTTTATGACCTAAATACTGCTCCCCCTATCCCTGGGCAACATTCCAATGAGATAAGCGAATCTCTTTCTCCTGGAAGAGAAATTATTCATTTAGTTAACCTTCAATTATCATTAGTAATCCAAAGATGGTAAGTACACACAAAACATGATACAGATATCCCCAGTCCTAACTTATCAATAATCGTTTGTATCAATCTAATTCCTCATAACTAATCCATAAAACCACTCAAAATTCCTAGAGTATACAATGATTATGTTTAATTATGTTTAATTTAATCTCACAATGATTATTGAACCCCTGAATCTGCTCCATGTGATCTCATCTCAAATGATCAATTATCAATTATTTGATCAACACCATAGGAAAATCAGTCTCCCCTTCTTTTGTTCCTGTCGCCCCTGTAAATGTCATATTTCATTCATTAGCCAATACAATCACATACTCCGTGTAAGTAAGACATTATATTTTATCCCAGGCATAATGCTATAGGAGACTTCCATCAATCCTGGAAGACACTATATAATACCACGTTTCATTAAGTTCACTACACCTTCTAATATATACCTATAACACCTTTCTATTAATTTAATCATCGCAACCTGTTGCATTGATGTTTTTTAAAATATAAACCTATTGTTTAATAAATCCACTGTTTGCATTGAACACATCTCTCAGTCTCTCTAGGTATTGACTAATAGTCTCACTGTCTCCCTGCTTACACTCATGGACTTTGGAGAAGTCGGCATGTCTGTGATAATATTCTCTCAGATGATCACAGAGTTGTGGCAATTTATCTCCATAAGCCCCTCCTGCCCCTCCTCCAGTCCTTAGCTCTATCTGCCCAGTCCTAGCTCTATCTGTCTGACTGCCCTCTCTAGTTCCCCTGTATTCAGCTTAAAGCTGGCAGTCAGCCCTTCCATATCTCTTCTGAACTGGTGTACACCCGTTTTAGGGTGGGGTATCCCTTCCACTGCTCTCACTACATCTCTCTGCTTCGTTTACTAAATCCTGGCATTAGTAAATTCTATCCACACACCACCAAAAACGAATAACATATTTGCATACACATAACTAGAAAGCATGAATTTAATGCCATTCTTGCTTAAACAATGCAATTCAAAATTTCACACGCCCAATTTCTATTACTTTTTTTAACCTCAATATGTGTTGTTGTGCTTTTCTCCACCCTATCAAAGTATTTTTAATGGTCCTGCTTATCTCTGGTCTCATTCCACTGAGGAACACTATATTTTTAATTCCTGAATCTCACCTTTATTTGAATTTAGATTACTTCCAACTCCCTAATAATTGTTTTTGTCACTTTAACTGAGTTGTTAGGTATTAAATAATTTTACAATTTTGCTTTTAATGATTTATTCGAACTTTCATTAATTTCTTATATGTTTCTTCCTCAAAATAGTCATTTATGATTACTTACTTTCTCACACTACCTATTTTGGTCCCTGTAAATTCTGGGACCTCTTGTGAGGATTTGCCTCCCATAGTTGGTACTGTTAAAAATCCCTTAGCCACCTCTTCTATATAACAAGTTATTCAAAACAGTTTCACACCACACCTGGAATCACCCCTTCCTGTATAGGTACAACAGGTTGACTAGTCCCCCAGAATTATCTCCTACTCTACGGAGGAATTTATCCCCACAATGTAATCTTGATCATTCCTGACAGTCGCATACAACAGGTTGACTAGTCCCCCAGAATTATCTCCTACTCTACGGAGGAATTTATCCCCACAATGTAATCTTGATCATTCCTGACAGTCGCATACAACAGGTTGACTAGTCCCCCAGAATTATCTCCTACTCTACAGAGGAATTTATCCCCACAATGTAATCTTGATAATTCCTGACAGTCCCATACAACAGGAATGGGTTCTCCCTCTTTTCTATACAACCACCTGGAATTATTCATAGTTGTGACTTTTGAGCAAATATTAGGTCTCACACATATACAACCTTACATGATTATTGGTTAACACTATCGGTAACCTGGAGTTTGTAAGGCTCCAGTTTCATGAAACGGATAGAGTTACGGCAAAATCTACAGTTGTTTGTGACGTTTGACTTTACTAATATTATATTTCTCACACATGCTATTTTAATTCCTTCTGGTGTACTTTTTGTATTTGTTTAACCCAGATTATTTGTTGACTGTTCTATAATCTCTTACAGGTTACATCCCATAGGTATACTTTTAATAGTTCCTTCTATTTCAACACCGGGTAGTTTCTTTTGCTAATTGGCCTATTACCGTGAGTTGTTACGGACCCACCAACCTTAAATTGGCTACGACCTTAAATCGGCTACCGGCTATAACCTTAAATTTGCTACCTTAAAATGGCTACGCATTGATCAATTTGCTACTTTAAATTATGACGTTACCCTCAGTCAATATTTTAGAAAGTTCTCAAATCAATTTCACCAAGTAATGAATAAAGACCACTGACCTTATCCTTGCAGCCGAGATTCAATGTAGGTTTGGATTCCGTCATCGTCTCTGTCATTAATCAGGTGTACTCTGGCCTGTCTTAATCCTAAATGTCAAAGGGCAGGACTTTCTATTTACGAATGTATCATTCACCCGTCAACGGGTTTCAGAGTTACCAGGAATGACAGAGGCAGGTATTGGATTCCGGCTCTCGAAGGACCAAGATGTTATGTGAATTATTTAACAAACTATTTCAGTGTCTCTGTGCGTCTCCCAAAATCAAGAAACGGACAGAGTCCCGGTCTGCATAGTCAGAGATATTTATTCATTGAGAATTCTGCCATCACAATTTCAGAGTCCATCTTTTATACTCATACATCATACAAAAATCCCTCCTCTCTGTAGGCAGGCTGTAGTTTTCCACTTTATAATTGCTCTCCTGACCATCAGTTCACACACACACACACACACACACACACACACACACATGCATACACACACACACATGCATACACCCACATATGCACACACATATACACATTTACACACATAAATGTTCTTATCATAGTCTCTCTCCTCCCTAAATTCCTCAGTTATCTTGGTTTCTCAGTTGCCTGTAGACAGTTCTCCTTGTCCTTTGTTGTCTGGCCTAACTCTTACTCACATTGCTAAATAGTAGCACAATGTCATAATCTTTACTGGTCCTACACTCACATATTACCAGGTAGTAGATTCTAACACATCTCACACAGTTTCAGAGTGTAATAATTAGTCACTACTAAGAAAGTACTAATCATACTTAAAACAAGAACATTTCACAACTATATTTAAGGGTGGAACATTTAGTCATTACTTTTAAACTGTATATAGAATTAGTTTCTATATCAGTCCCCCCCCCAGCAGCACACTACTGGGAGGTGGAGAACTGGACTACGACTGGATCTGGTTGTTGGCGTGGCAACTGAGTCCTCATGACATCACGAGGGGTGAATCTCACTCCCGAGAAGGGGTCCTTGTACACTGTGGGGGGAGGCTTTGGCCCGTCATATGATTTCCGTCATATAGATTCTGGAGAGTTCATTTTTTAGATCTGTGTAGCTCCGCAATAAAAATCATGGTTGAATTACCAACCGGGGTGGGGCCCATTGATCATCAGTTATCATATTAAAAACTGAAAACCTTTGCCTTCAACTTATGGAAAAATGTAAACCACCACCTCAATTCGGTCTTATGTAGCAAGATTGTAAATGGTGTTTTTTACATTGGATAAAATTGGATTCAGTTACAAAATGGTATATCATTCACTGCAGTTGAGGAACAATGGGAAAGTAATTCTGTTTTAAAAGTTGTAACCCCACTTTTGAGAAAATGGACCTTGAATGTTTTGGTACACCATCATTCACACCTTCTTTAGCCTCGCCCATCTCTTTAAGTATTCACATATGAGGCCATGTGCTTAAGAGTGAGTAAGGTAGTGTAGTAAACAATAGATAGCCATAATCACCTCCAGACACACCTGGATAACTTGTGGGTCATGTAATCATCTGGCAAAGTATTTTGTTTAGACATCTAGCTAACATTGAACCCATAGCTACAGTACAAATGGATTGTCATAGCTAGCCACAATGCATGACATGCTGTAGTATGAATCTGCAAGTAGCTAAAGCTAACCAACTAGGTTGAACGTTAGCTAGCTAGCTAACATTAGGCTATAGCTAGCAATGCAAATTACTTTCTGAGACAAATACACTGCATGGTCCAATATGTTAAAATAATTGTAATTTGTTTTACCAATATGTTATTGGGCCCATTTCTGGAGGTGGAAATCATATTTTAGATGGCGTCAGCATAAGTGTATTTTCTTCAATTTTGGAGTAGAATGGCTTTTTTTTTAAGTCACCAGAACTGAGCTTCTCAGTCCTTCTACATATAAATTATCCAGGGGATGACCCTAGACATCCTAAGCAAGGGGACTGGAATTGGTTATACATCAACAAAAGTATCCTCTTTCCCTAAAATAATGATGGTCATGACTTTCTTACATGAAAGGGGAGGTTAACTTGGCCACAGACAATCGATCTAAAATTGACTTAAGTTTCAGTCATGGGATTTTTGTTGTTGCTTTAACCCCTGCCCTATGGCTATCGTAACATACAGGAGCAGGGTATGTAGAAGCATATAGTTGGATAGAGGGCTCACTTGGCCCAAAGCGCTCTCTAGTCTAGTACATCTCTATGGCAGGTTTTGAAGGTTAAATAAAATAAATACAACTATACTTGAAATGTCTCCTCGCCAGGAGAGGGCGAAATCTCACTGTGGGATATTTGACCTGGGGTTGTCTTTGGAGCTAGCCTTTGAAGTATCATGATGTATGTGAAAATACAAGTTTAGATATTTAACATTCATTATCTGTCACGTGAATTTCTATCTCTAATCCACCCTAAGCTTGAATCATTACCAGAGGTTGTAAGGCTCTGGTTTTAATCATCAATGATTCAAGGTCCACAACTCACAAGTCTTATCTGTATTTTTATTCATGGCGAGAGCTCTGGGGCCAAAGACCCAAACACACGATTTTATACCTCCTGAACTTGACTCCTCCCACCTTTAGGTGGGTTTTCTAAACAGTTTCCGCCTTCCCCCTTGAATGTTTAGTACCGCCCCCTCTGTTAGTGGGTTGACACTACATGATAATTCTAACAGTTATACTGTATTTGGGGTGAAATCCTTTAGTCATTATTCTTAAAATCCAAATTAATCTTACATTATCGAAGACCAGTTGTTATTATATCCACACCTTTATATTCAAGTCATTTAATTTTTAAAAGTTATTCATCTGAGGGGCAAGATTATTTACTTTATTAAGTAACTTTACTAATAAACTTATTTTAAACGTTACAGGCACATGTGGGCGTGTACTTTGACAGGCGGGAGCGACACGTGTCATTCTACGACGTTTATCTCGGTCATCACCTCTACACGTACGACCACGTGCCAACCAATGAAAGACTCTTCCCCGTCTTCAGCCCTGATTTCTTTAGCACTGGATACAAGCACGCCAACCACTCCATGATTGTTAAGACCCATATTACCACAAACCACCTCCAAGGGCGATGAGGCTCAGAGCCGGTCTAAGCCTTTTGGGGGCGAGTTCTGAACCTTTCTTTCCTCTCCCATTTAACAGTATATTATATATTTTATATATTATATAGTATACAGTGGGGAGAACAAGTATTTGATACACTGCCGATTTTGCAGGTTTTCCTACTTACAAAGCATGTAGAGGTCTGTAATTTTTATCATAGGTACACTTCAACTGTGAGAGACGGAATCTAAAACAAAAATCCAGAATATCACATTGTATGATTTTTAAGTAAATAATTTGCATTTTATTGCATGACATAAGTATTTGATACATCAGAAAAGAATAACTTAATATTTGGTACAGAATCCTTTGTTTGCAATTACAGAGATCATACGTTTCCTGTAGGTCTTGACCGGGTTTGCACACACTGCAGCAGGGATTTTGGCCCACTCCTCCATACAGACCTTCTCCAGATCCTTCAGGTTTCGGGGCTGTCGCTGGGCAATACGGACTTTCAGCTCCCTCCAAAGATTTTCTATTGGGTTCAGGTCTGGAGACTGGCTAGGCCACTCCAGGACCTTGAGATGCTTCTTACGGAGCCACTCCTTAGTTGCCCTGGCTGTGTGTTTCGGGTCGTTGTCATGCTGGAAGACCCAGCCACGACCCATCTTCAATGCTCTTACTGAGGGAAGGAGGTTGTTGGCCAAGATCTCGTGATACATGGCCCCATCCATCCTCCCATCAATACGGTGCAGTCGTCCTGTCCCCTTTGCAGAAAAGCATCCCCAAAGAATGATGTTTCCACCGCCATGCTTCACGGTTGGGATGGTGTTCTTGGGGTTGTACTCATCCTTCTTCTTCCTCCAAACACGGCGAGTGGAGTTTAGACCAAAAAGCTCTATTTTTGTCTCATCAGACCACATGGCCTTCTCCCATTCCTCCTCTGGATCATCCAGACGGTCATTGGCAAACTTCAGACGGGCCTGGACATGCGCTGGCTTGAGCAGGGGGACCTTGCGTGCGCTGCAGGATTTTAATCCATGACGGTGTAGTGTGTTACTAATGGTTTTCTTTGAGACTGTGGTCCCAGCTCTCTTCAGGTCATTGACCAGGTCATGCCGTGTAGTTCTGGGCTGATCCCTCACCTTCATCATGATCATTGATGCCCCACGAGGTGAGATCTTGCATGGAGCCCCAGACCGAGGTTGATTGACCGTCATCTTGAACTTCTTTCATTTCTAATAATTGCACCAACATTTGTTGCATTCTCACCAAGCTGCTTGCCTATTGTCCTGTGCAGGTCTACAATTGTATCCCTGATGTCCTTACACAGCTCTCTGGTCTTGGCCATTGTGGAGAGGTTGGAGTCTGTTTGATTGAGTGTGTGGACAGGTGTCTTTTATACAGGTAACGAGTTCAAACAGGTGTAGTTAATACAGGTAATGAGTGGAGAACAGGAGGGCTTCTTAAAGAAAAACGAACAGGTCTGTTAGAGCCGGAATTCTTACTGGTTGGTAGGTGATCAAATACTTATGTCATGCAATAAAATGCAAATTAATTACTTAAAAATCATACAATGTGATTTTCTGGATTTTTGTTATAGATTCCGCCTCTCACAGTTGAAGTGTACCTATGATGAAAATTACAGACCTCTACATGCTTTGTAAGTAGGAAAACCTGCAACATCGGCAGTGTATCAAAAACTTGTTCTCCCCACTGTATATATGACAGTATATTACTATAGTGGCATTGCCTAGTTTTCAGTTCACATGGGCTGAATCTGAAAACATTACTATCCTTACTAGCCTTGTTTTTTCAAATCTCATTGGGGCAGGAGGTCCGAAGGTGGGACCTTGGCTTCTCTCCAATGCACTTCGATGTGTAGCCATTGGCTGGAGATTTTCCACCATTGTTAAATTCATAATTGGGAGTGTGCAAGTGCACACTTCGGGAGAAAGGACTGATTTATTAGGATGCAAGTGTAAGCTTCAGCAGGAGGTTTTGGGACGCAGACTGGTTTTCATTTTTTTCTGCAACACTTCAACTTTCCTCCATTTTACACTCTGTAGATTGTTGATTAAACACCTTATACACTTTGTTTGGGGTATAGGTTAGGGGCAACTTCTTTCTAGGATTGTGAAAAAAGCCATTTGTATAGCTGAACAAACAAAGGTTAGATGATCAGGTAGACTACCGTAGGTGGGGGAGCATTACCTAAGGGCTATATTTGTGCCTATGGTAATGTTTAGGCTCACTGATGCTATTTGAAGCCATGTGTTCCCAATGCCCATATTATATTCAACATACAGTATAACCATTGCAGTAACTCACAAACACACACAGCATATCCGCTGCAGTGAGGTGGAAGGAGAATCCGTCCTGCTAGTAGATTCACGCAATCATGAGATGTTGGTTCTCTCCCTCCCATGTTGTCTTACTGTGTCAGTAGCAGTTTTTCTCTATGTGGATCTAAACCATTTCCCTCTCTCATCCGCCATCTACCCTCTCTGGAACTCCCCCCTATCTCACACACCCCTCCCACCTCTTCCTTTTAATGTCACGTTAAATGCCAGTGACTTTTGAGAAAAGGATACAGGCAAATCTTAACTTATATATATATATATATACAGTTGAAGTCGGAAGTTTACATAACCTGCACAGGGACTGCGGTTGAAAATTAGCCGGCTGGCTAAAACCGGCACTTTTACTGAAACGTTGATTAATGTGCACTGTCCCTGTAAAAATAAACTCAAACTCAAACTCAAACTCAAACTTAGGTTGGAGTCATTAAAACTTGTTTTTCAACCACTCCACAAATTTCTTGTTAACAAACTATAGTTTTGGCAAGTCGGTTAGAACATCTATTTTGAGGGGCACTTACTCTGGTACAATCCAATCAGTCTTAGGCAATGGCCATTCATACTGTACTGAATACCAGTGTGACTGTTAAAGGGGGACATTCATACATTTTTACATTTGGCCTTATTTTCACTCTTTCTGTGCTTGTAGTTGATCCCTCAAACAGTTTATGGATATTTCTTTTCGTTACAGAGAAAATTGCTTGTCACATTTTGCTGAAGGGGACTACAATGCATTATGACAATATGTCTAAAGCATGTTTCCAAATGTAAAATGTTCATTGTTTTACGCACAAAACAAATTTAGGCAGCAGGGATCTTTATCCAGGAGGGGATTGATTGTCTCTGCTCTAACCAAGAAGCTTGATTTTTACAAGCTAGCCACTTAGCTAGCAAGTTAGCAAATCAAATATGTCTTCATCGACCTGGCCAAGGCTTTCGACTCTGTCAACCACTGCATTCTTATTGGCAGACTAAATAGCCTTGGTTTCTCAAATGACTGCCTCGCCTGGTTCACCAACTACTTCTCAGATAGAGTTCAATGTGTCAAATCGGAGGGCCTGTTGTCTGGACCTCTGGCAGTCTCTATGGGAGTGCCACAGGGTTCAATTCTCGGGCCGACTATTCTCTGTGTATATCAATGATGTTGCTCTTGCTGCTGGTGACGCTCGGATCCACCTCTATGCGGACAACACCATTTTGTATACATCTGGCCCTTCATTGGACACTGTGTTAACAAACCTCCAAACGAGCTTCAACGCCATACAACACTCCTTCCGTAGCCTCCAACTGCTCTTAAACACTAGTAAAACTAAATGCATGCTCTTCAACCGAACGCTGCTTGCACCCGCCCACCCGACTAGAAACACTACTCTCGGCGGGTCTGACCTAGAGTATGTGGACAACTACAAATACCTAGGTGTCTGGTTAAACTGTAAACTCTCCTTCCAGACTCACATTAAGCATCTCCAATCAAAAGTTAGATCTAGAATCGGCTTCCTATTTCGCAACAAAGCCTCCTTCACCCATGCTGCCAAACATGCCCTCGTAAAACTGACTATCCTACCGATCCTTGACTTCAGCGATGTCATTTACAAAATAGCCTCCAACACTCTACTCAGCAAATTGAATGTAGTCTATCACAGTGCCATCCATTTTGTGACCAAAGCCCCATATACTACCCACCATTGTGACCTGTACGCTCTTGTTGGCTGGCCCTCACTACATATTTGTCGCCAAACCCACTGGCTCCAGGTAATCTATAAATCAATGCTAGGCAAATCCCTGTCTTATCTTAGCTCACTGGTCACCATAGCAACACCCACCCGTAGTCTACGCTCCAGCAGATATATCTCAGTGTTTATCCCCAAAGCCAACACCTCCTTTGGCCGCCATTCCTTCCAGTTCTCTGCTGCCAATGACTGGAATGAATTGCAAAAATCTCTGAAGCTGGAGACTCTTATCTCCCTCACTAACTTTAGGCGTCAGTTATCAGAGCAGCTTACCGATCACTGCGCCTGTACACAGCCCATCTGTAATTAGCCCATCCAACTACCTCATCCCCATATTGTTATTTATTTTGCTAATTTGCATCTCTATTTGCACATCATCTTATGCACATCTATCATTCCAGTGTTAATACAAAATTGTAACAATTTTGCACTATGGCCTATTTATTGCCTTACCTCCATAATTTACTACATTCACACACACTGTATATATATTTTCTGTTGTATTTTTTACTTGATGTTTTGTTTACCCCATATGTAACTCTGTGTTGTTGTTTTTATCGCACTGCTTTGCTTTATCTTGGCCAGGATGCAGTTGTAAATGAGAACTTGTTCTCAACTGGCATACCTGGTTAAATAAAGGTGAAATACATTTCTTTTTTTTCATGTAGCTGGAGACCTGAGCTTGAGACGATTTATTTGGCACATCTAAGATAGTTAACTTATATATAAGCAGTGGCGTAGCACGCACCCACCTCAAGCTTTAGGGCGCCCCAAACCCCCAAAAGAAAACATACAGTTCTGTATTGAAAAGAACTGTCATTATTTCAAATTACCCTGGTAATACACCCAAGCTTACATCAAAATCACTTTCTGAATTTTTTTAAATGTTTTCCACTAGTCCAGAAAACCATAGTTGCAGATTTGTGTTGTTGTTAACAGCATAATTCAAACATGGATTAATGGCTCAGTGTAGAGACATAATTCAGAAGTTTCCCTTCTAATGCAGGGAAACTTAAATCCGTCTACCTCATTTCTACCCGCATGTTAAATGTGCAACCAGAGGAAAACAATCTCTAGACCACCTTTACTCCACAAACAGAGACATGTACAAAGCTCTCCCTCGCCCTCCATTTGGCAAATCTGACCACAAATTCTATCCTCCTGATTCCTGCTTATAAGCAAAAACTAAAGCAGGAAGCACCAGTGACTCGGTTAATAAGGAAGTGGTCAGATGACGCAGATGCTAAGCTACAGGACTGTTTTGCTAGCACAGACTGGAACATGTTCCGGGATTCTTCAGATAGCATTGAGGAGTACACCACATCAATCACTGGCTTCATCAATAAGTGCATTGATGATGTCGTTCCCACAGTGACCGTACGTACATACCCCAACCAGAAGCCATGGATTACAGGCAACATCCGCACTGAGCTAAAGGGTAGAGCTGCCGCTTTCAAGGAGCGGGACTCTAACCCGGACGCTTATAAGAAATCCCGCTATGCCCTCCGACGAACCATCAAACAGGCAAAGAGTCAGTACAGGACTAAGATGGAATCGTACTATACCAGCTCTGACGCTCGTCGGATGTGGCAGGGCTTGAAAACTATTACAGACTACAAAGGGAAGCACAGCCACGAGCTGCCAGTGACACAAGACTTCCAGACGAGCTAAACCACTTCTATGCTCGCTTCGAGGCAAGCAACACTGAAGCATGCATGAGAGCACAAGCTGTTCCGGATGACTATGTGATCACGCTCTCCGTAGCCAATGTGAGTAAGACTTTTTAGGAGGTCAACATTCACAAGGCCGCAGGGCCAGACGGATTACCAGGACGTGTACTCTGAGCATGTGCTGACCAACTGGCAAGTGTCTTCACTGACATTCAGTCCCTGATTGAGTCTGTAATACCAACATGTTTCAAGCAGACCACCATATTCCCCGTGCCCAAGGACACTAAGATAACCTGCCTAAATGACTACCGACCCGTAGCACTCATGTCTGTAGCCATGAAGTGCTTTGAAAGGCTGGTCATGGCTCACATCAACACCATTATCCCAGAAACCCTAGACCCACTTCAATTTGCATACCGCCCCAACAGATCCACAGATGATGCAATCTCTATTGGATTCCACACTGCCCTTTTCCCACCTGGACAAGAGGAACACCTACGTGAGAATGCTATTCATTGACTACAGCTCAGCATTCAACACCATAGTGCCCTCAAAGCTCATCACTAAGCTAAGGATCCTGGGACTGAACACCTCCCTCTGCAACTGGATCCTGGACTTCCTGACGGGCCGCCCCCAGGTGGTAAGGGTAGGTAACAACACATCTGCCACGCTGATCCTCAACACAGGGGCCCCTCAGGGGTGCGTGCTCAGTCCCCTCCTGTACTCCCTGTTCACCCATGACTGCATGGTCAGGCACGACTACAACACCTTCATTAAGTTTGCCGACAACACAACAGTGGTAGGCCTGATCACCGACAACGATGAGACAGCCTATAGGGAGGAGGTCAGAGACCTGGTCGTGTGGTGCCAGGATAACAACCTCTCCCTCAATGTGATTAAGACAAAGGAGATGATTGTGGACTACAGGAAGAAAAGGATTACCGAGCACGCCCCCATTCTCATCAACAGGGCTGTAGTGGAGCAGGTTGAGTGCTTCAAGTTCCTTGGTGTCCACATCACCAACAAACTATCATGGTCCAAACACACCAAGACAACATCCTGACTGGTTGCATCACCGCCTGGTATGGCAACTGCTCGGCCTCCGACCGCAAGGCACTACAGAGGGTAGCGCGTGCGTCCCAGTACATCACTTGGGCCAAGCTTCCTGATATCCAGGACCTCTATACAAGGCGGTGTCAGAGGAAGGCCCTAAAAATTGCCAAAGACTCCAGCCACCCTAGTCATAGATTGTTCTCTCTGCTACCGCACAGCAAGCAGTACCGGAGTGCCAAGTCTTGGTCCAAAAGGCTTCTTAACAGCTTCTACCCCCCAAGCCATAAGACTCCTGCACAGCTAATCAAATGGCTACCTGGACTTTTTGCTTTGTCCCCCCCCTCCCCCCTCATATATCAAGTCTGACTTTTTGACTCATTCCACACATCTGTTATTTGTCATGTAGACTAAGAGGGTGTATCTTTGCTGTAAAAGATCTTTGTATTTTTTATGTTGGGGCTCTCAGCTCTCAGTGTTGGGCCGACCAGCCTCGTTATTACCTTTATTAATACGTTTTGAATAAAGTAATATCCTGATTGGTGATTGACCTTGTCTCTCCTCATTATTGATAAGAATTTCCACTGCAGCCGGAGAGGGGGAGCGGAAGTAGATGTGACAGGTGGATTGAGACACAGCTCATGCAAAAAATATATCTAGCTTAAAGCTGCAAAATGTACCTTTTTGGGCGACCCGACCAACTTCACATAGAAATGTGTGTTACAGCGCTGCCAACTCTCACGCATTGACGGTGAGACACACGCATTTTACCCTCTTTTCACGCTCTCACGGCACACCTCTTATATCTCACGCATTAAAATTACCATTTTTAAAATTCTAATTACACCATTTCATAACTGTGCTCCAAATCGTTTTGAAATCGGAGCATCCGCACCTGCAATTTCACAACCTCTATCATTGTCCTGTCTTGTCACAGCACTGTGAACCACGGCACATTAAAGCATATGATGCATGTTTTAAAGATTAGAGTGGGGCTGAATGGAGAGAGAGAACGTTCTCCGCTGAGTTCATAAAACTGTAAAAAGAGCAGCACGGTAGCGCTGTTTTATGTACAATGTTGCCAACAAAATTAGGTTGCTGTTACTCCCGTCCCTATTGCAGAATGCAGCTTTTTGAAGTCGATTTAATCCACACTTGCATTAGTCCCCTCGTTTGGTGAATGACATTTTAGGCTGAGACAGCAAAAAGGCAGCAGGGAAGTTTGGTAGGGTGACCTGATTTGTAACTATGAAAATCATTTTGTAAAACAGATTGTGAACCCAAAAGTGTAAGTTTGATTCTAGAGGGGGGACAATAAATATGAAAATAATTTGGTCCGGGTGTAAGGGCAGATATGTCATCTTGTCTTGTCATCTTGTCATCTTGTCTTCTTGTCTTGTCATCTTGTCATCTTGTCTTAGTTTGATCAGTGGAACAATTGTCATTGTTAACAATGGGCTGAAATATAGGGTAATTACAGTGCTTGTCAGCAAGAACACTAATGTTATTCCCCACACTTTATTATTCCACTTTCCAATTTTGCCAGTGTAATCACATATGTGACTAGTTTGAGGAAACTAGGCGTATGTCGCGGGTCACTATTTCACAGGAGAGCCATTTGAACGTAAACCTTTTTTTAAATATCAAAATGCGTTTTTTGGCAGAAATGCCATCTAGAACGTCAATTTTCATGTGCCTTAATTACAAACTTGTATACCCACAGAAAAAGACCTTCCCGCTAGCCATGAGTGGCTGAGATAATGAGTGGGCTGGACATGCCGAGAGATTAGTTCAGATTGGTCTGCCATATAGCGTGCTTCTGTCTATTTGAGCTGGTCAGTATGTGTAGGTAATCAAATCAAATCAAATCCAATTGTATTGGTCACATGCGCCGAATACAACAGGTGCAGACATTACAGTGAAATGCTTACTTACAGCCCTTAACCAACAGTGCATTTATTTTAAACAAAAAAGTAAGAATAAAACAACAACAAAAAAAGTGTTGAGAAAAAAGAGCAGAAGTAAAATAAAGTGACAGTAGGGAGGCTATATATACAGTAAAATAAAGTGACAGTAGGGAGGCTATATATACAGGTGGGTACCGTTGCAGAGTCAATGTGCGGGGAACCGGCTAGTTGAGGTAGTTGAGGTAATATGTACATGTGGGTAGAGTTAAAGTGACTATGCATAAATACTTAACAGAGTAGCAGCAGCGTAAAAAGGATGGGGTGGGGGGGCAGTGCAAATAGTCTGGGTAGCCATGATTAGCTGTTCAGGAGTCTTATGGCTTGGGGGTAGAAGCTGTTGAGAAGTCTTTTGGACCTAGACTTGGCACTCCGGTACCGCTTGCCGTGCGGTAGCAGAGAGAACAGTCTATGACTAGGGTGGCTGGAGTCTTTGACAATTTTGAGGGCCTTCCTCTGACACCGCCTGGTATAGAGGTCCTGGATGGCAGGGAGCTTTGCCCCAGTGATGTACTGGGCCGTACGCACTACCCTCTGTAGTGCCTTGCGGTCAGAGGCCAAGCAGTTGCCATACCAGGCGGTGATGCAACCAGTCAGGATGCTCTCGATGGTGCAGCTGAATTTTTTGAGGATCTGAGGACCCATGCCAAATCTTTTTAGTCTCCTGAGGGGGAATAGGCTTTGTCGTGCCCTCTTCACGACTGTCTTGGTGTGTTTGGACCATGATAGTTCGTTGGTGATGTGGACACCAAGGAACTTGAAGCTCTCAACCTGTTCCACTACAGCCCCGTCGATGAGAATGGGGGCGTGCTCAGTCCTCTTTTTTTTCCTGTAGTCCACAATCATCTCCTTTGTCTTGGTCACGTTGAGTGAGAGGTTGTTGTCCTGGCACCACACCGCCAAATCTCTGACCTCCTCCCTATAGGCTGTCTCATCGTTGTCGGTGATCAGGCCTACCACTGTTGTGTCGTCGGCAAACTTAATGATGGTGTTGGAGTCGTGCCTGGCCATGCAGTCATGGGTGAACAGAGAGTACAGGAGGGGACTGAGCACGCACCCCTGAGGGGCCCCCGTGTTGAGGATCAGTGTGGCAGATGTGTTCCACGTGCTCTCACCACTGGTGTCCCCCAGGGCTCAGTTCTAGGCCCTCTCCTTTTCTCCCTATACACCAAGTCACTTGGCTCTGTCATATCCTCACATGGCCTCTCCTATCACTGCTACGCTGACGATACACAACTAATCTTCTCCTTTCCCCCTTCTGATAACCAGGTGGCGAATCGCATCTCTGCATGTCTGGCAGACATATCAGTATGGATGACGGATCACCACCTAAAGCTGAACCCTGGCAAGACGGAGCTGCTCTTCCTCCCGGGGAAGGACTGCCCGTTCCATGATCTCGCCATCATGGTTGACAACTCCGTTGTGTCTTCCTCCCAGAGTGCGAAGAGCCTTGGCGTGACCCTGGACAACACCCTGTCGTTCTCCGCTAACATCAAGGCGGTGACCCGCTCCTGCAGGTTCATGCTCTACAACATTCGGAGAGTACGACCCTGCCTTACACAGGAAGCGGCACAGGTCCTAATCCAGGCACTTGTCATCTCCCGTCTGGACTACTGCAACTCGCTATTGGCTGGCCTCCCTGCCTGTGCCATTAAACCCCTACAACTCATCCAGAATGCCGCAGCCCGTCTGGTGTTCAACCTTCCCAAGTTTTCTCACGTCACCCCCCTCCTCCACACACTCCACTGGCTTCCAGTTGAAGCTCGCATCCGCTACAAGACCATGGTGCTTGCCTATGGAGCAGTGAGGGGGAACGGCACCTCTGTACCTTCGGGCTTTGATCAGTCCCTACACCCAAACGAGGGCATTGCGTTCATCCACCTCTGGCCTGCTGGCTCCCTTCCTCTGCGGAAGCATAGTTCCCGCTCAGCCCAGTCAAAACTGTTCGCTGCTCTGGCACCCCAATGGTGGAACAAGCTCCCTCACGACGCCAGGACAGCGGAGTCACTCACCACCTTCCGGAGACATTTGAAACCCCACCTCTTTAAGGAATACCTGGGATAGGATACAGTAATCTTTCTACCCCCCCAAAAAAAAATTGTAAAGTGGTTATCCCACTGCCTATAGGGTGAATGCACCAGTTTGTGAGTCGCTCTGCTTAAGAGCGTCTGCTAAATAACGTAAATGTGCCCTTGAGCAAGGCACTTAACCCTAATTGCTCCTGTAAGTCGCTCTGGATAAGAGCGTCTGCTAAATGACTAAAATGTAAATGTAAATGTAATGTGTTGTTACCTACCCTTACCACCTGGGGGCGGCCCGTCAGGAAGTCCAGGATCCAGTTGCAGAGGGAGGTGTTTAGTCCCAGGATCCTTAGCTTAGTGATGAGCTTAGAGGGCACTATGGTGTTGAATGCTGAGCTGTAGTCAATGAATAGCATTCTCACGTAGGTGTTCCTCTTGTCCAAGTGGGAAAGGGCAGTGTGGAGTGCGATAGAGATTGCATCATCTGTGGATCTGTTGGGGCGGTATGCAAATTGGAGTGGGTCTACGGTTTCTGGGATTATGCTGTCGATGTGAGCCATGACCAGTCTTTCAAAGCACTTCATGGCTACAGACGTCAGTGCTACGGGTCGGTAGTCATTTAGGCAGGTTATCTTAGAGTTCTTGGGCACGGGGGCTATGGTGGTCTGCTTGAAACATGTTGGTATTACAGACTCAGTCAGGGACATGTTGAAAATGTCAGTGAAGACACTTGCCAGTTGGTCAGCACATGCTCGGAGTACACGTCCTGGTAATCCGTCTGGCCCTGCGGCCTTGTGAATGTTGACCTGCTTAAAAGTCTTACTCACATCGGCTACGGAGAGCTTTATCCTGTCTAATGGGGCTTTAAAAACTATATATTGCATAGTAGAACTGCATAAGTGTTGCTCTCCACTTTCTGGAGGACCGAGTTTTGAAATCAGTGAAATTACAGTATGATAGCTAAGGAGATGGAGAAAACACCTGTCTCCGGATTACATCATCAAACTAAGGGCAACCTTTGCATCCGTGACAGGGAGAAGCGTCCATCCATGATGTATACGGGTAAGATAGTCTAAATAGCTAGACTAGCTAGGCTATCTACTCCGATTTCGGAGCACTCTCGTCTGAGTGTGCCAGAGCAGAATAACTGACAAATGTACGAATGTTTAACACCCGTTGAATATGGCCGGGTTCAGTAACGTTGGCAAAAAAAGTGTAAATTTGTGCCAGAAGCACAGTTGCAGTCACCACCGCACTGGATAACATAAAAACAGCTCCAGGAATCCAATATAATTTTTGACATTTTAGTATTGTGTACATGCTAGGCAGAGATGATAGGGGGAATCACAACTGATAAACACATTTGTCTATGTAGAGTAAGATGTTGGCAAGGAGCTTCAACTGGCATAAACCACCTGAATATTGATATTCATTAGGTTTTTCTTGAAGGTTGGGTGATTTTGATAAATTAATTGTTTTAACAAGAACATTTTCAAACATCAAGCAATTGGGAAACATCTATCTGGCCAACACTCCTGGAGAGAAAGCAGGATTTTCTTCCAGACCTATTTTAAAGAGATAGTTCACCCAAATTACAAAATTCAAAGTGTTTGTGTCCTTACTTTGAAAGCAGTCTATGGACAAGGAGACTGCAATCTATGATCTGATTACCCACTGCCATCAAACATTAATATTAACATTTCCTGTATAGAGCCTTGGTGATGTGGTAACACTCCCTGGCACGTGTCGCATACAACTTTCCACCTGAGTACAGGAATCGATCCCTGCTTCCAACCTTCCCACTGTTTCTAGGATTTGCCTATCTTATGTCATTATTGTCTGAATAAAGTGTCAAACCACCCAAGGAATATTGGCATGCTTTGAGATCTTTGGGGAATTAAATAAAGTAACAAAGTTGTCAAATTTTGATAGGCCTAAGCCATGTCAAAATACGTAGAATTGCATGAAATTAAAACAGTTTGTGCCAGGGGGCAATGAAATTGACATAGCACATCTCACTACAAGCTTTCTTCAAAAGTTGGCAGCCTTGGTGTTATAGATCTGTCATTCTCATTGAAAGCAAGTCTAAGAAGCAATAGATCTGTTCATATTTCTATGTTTCCTGTTCTTAAGTTTTGTTTTTGCGTCTTTTACTTTTGATTTTGTACACCAGCTTCAAACAGCTGAAAATACAATATTTTTGGTTATGGAAAACATTTTTCACAGTGGTTTAGATGGTACAAGGATTATCTACACTATACTTGCTTGTATTCTAACATAAACTGAAATTAGGCCATTTATTAGAATTTTTGCAACCAGGAAATTGCAGACCAATTTCTGCATAGTGCATCTTTAAACTGCCGGATTTTGATGGGGACTTTTTTATTAGTGCTGCTAGCAGAATAGTAGTCTCAACTCTGGACTTAGTCATTACATTCAGGGTAAGTGGAGATAGCCATGAGTTAGCCTGCCCCTGAGCAGGTTAGTTCTGACGGATTCATTGCCATAGCAATGTACCACAGGAGGTTGGTGGCACCTTAATTGGGGAGGCCGGGCCTGTGGTATCAGTGGAATGGTATCAAATACAGCAAAACACATGGTTTCCAGGTGTTTGATGCCATTCCATTCGCTTCATTCCGCCCATTATAATGAGCTGTTCTCCCCTCAGCAGCCTCCTGTGAAATGTACCTGGCTAAAAAGTGAGCCACTTGCGTGCCCATATGGAAAAGTAATCTATGGCCATATAAGGCCTTATATATCAAAGAACGTTACATATTTTAAAATATATTATCATATATTTAAACCCACATTTAAAACAAATATGTACATTTTGTATATTGTATAATTCTTTAAAAATGGATATATCACATTTACATAAGTATTCAGACCCTTCACTTAGTACTTTGTTGAAGCACCTTTTGCAGCGATTACAGCCTCGAGTCTTCTTGGTTATGACGCTACAAGCTGGGCACACCTGTATTTGGGGAGTTTCTCCCATTCTTCTCTGCAGATCCTCTTAAGCTCTGTCAGGTTGGATGGGGAGCGTTGCTGCACAGCTATTTTCAGGCCTCTCCAGAGATGTTCGATCGGGTTCAACTCCAGGCTCTGGCTGGCCCACTCAAGGACATTCAGAGACTTGTCCCGAAGCCACTCCTGCATTGAGCAACCGGGTGGTAGCCGTTTAGTGATGGCTATTTAATAGTCTGATGGCCTTGAGATAGAAGCTGTTTTTCAGTCTCTCGGTCCCAGCATTGATGCACCTGTCCTGACCTCACATTTTGGATGATATATGGGTGAACAGGCCGTGGCTTGGGTGGTTGATGTCCTTGATGATCTTTTTGGCCTTCCTGTGACATCAGGTGCTGTAGGTATCCTGGAGGGCAGGCATTGTGCCCCCGGTGATACGTTGGGCAGACCTTAATTTAATTTACAAATCAATCATTGCACATATAATAATAAATAATAATATGCCATTTAGCAGACGCTTTTCTCCAAAGCGACTTACAGTCATGCGTGCATACATTTTTTTTTGTGTATGGGTGGTCCCGGGGATCGAACCCACTACCTTGGCGTTACAAGCGCCGTGCTCTACCAGCTGAGCTACAGAGGACCACATATAGAATTAAGGGTCAAGGATGTTTCAGTAAACTGAATCTGATAAGCTTTTCACAAATGTATTTATGACCCAAACCCAACCCCTAACTGTTCTACGTGCTGTCATGTAGCGCTTCCCAGGTGCAATAAAGGGACAAGTGGGAACAGCTTAAAACTGTACAATGGCTTCAATTCTGACCAGTTTCCCAGTCCCTGCCGATGAAAAACATCCCCACAACATGATGCTGCCACCACCATGCTTCACTGTGGGGATGGTGTTCTCGGGGTGATGAGAGGTGTTGGGTTTGCGCCAGACATAGCGTTTTCCTTGATGTTCAAAAAGCTCAATTTTAGTCTCATCTGACCACAGTACCTTCTTTGGGGAGTCTCCCACATGCCTTTTGGCGAACACCAAACGTGTTTGCTTATTTTTTTATTTAAGCAATGGCTTTTTTCTGGCCACTCTTCCGTAAAGCCCAGCTCTGTGGAGTGTACGGCTTAAAGTGGTCCTATGGACAGATACTTCAATCTCCGCTGTGGAGCTTTGCAGCTCCTTCAGGGTTATCTTTGGTCTCTTTGTTGCCTCTCTGATTAATGCCCTCCTTGCCTGGTCTGTGAGTTTTGGTGGGCGGCCCTCTCTTGGCAGGTTTGTTGTGGTGCCATATTCTTTCAATTTTTTAATAATGGATTTAATGGTCCTCCGTGGGATGTTCAAAGTTTCGGATATTCTTTTATAACCCAACCCTGATCTGTACTTCTCCACAACTTTGTCCCTGACCTGTTTGGAGAACTCCTTGGTCTTCATGGTGCCGCTTGCTTGGTGGTGCCCCTTGCTTAGTGGTGTTGCAGACTCTGTGGTCTTTCAGAACAGGTGTATGTATACTGAGATCATGTGACAGATCATGTGACACTTAGATTGCACACAGGTGGAATTTATGTAACTAATTATGTGACTTCTGAAGGTAATTGGTTGCACCAGATCTTATTTAGGGGCTTCATAGCAAAGGGGTTAAATACATATGCATGCACCACTTTTCCGTTATTTATTTTTTCGAATTTTTTGAAACACGTTATTTTTAAAATTTCACTTCACCAATTTTGACTATTTTGTCTATGTCCATTACATGAAATCCAAATAAAAATACATTTAAATTACAGGTTGTAATGCAACAAAATAGGAAAAACGCCAAGGGGGATGAATGCTTTTGCAAGGCACTGTACATATATAAGCATATATGGGCATATATGTTTCCAGCATATATGCCCATATAAAACATCAGTAATATACATAGATTGCCATATTACTTTTCCGTATGGGTAGTACCGGTCATCCCAGGTTGAACTCAGTGTTGACCAAAGTTACCTCGCTAACTCCTCTGATCTGATTCGTGCTATAGGGCTCTGAAAGTGTACGACAGCTGAACTAAACACCATAGTGCCCACAAAGCTCATCACTAAGCAAAGGACTCTGGGACTAAACACCTCCCTCTGCAACTGGATCCTGGACTTCCTGACGGGCCGCCCCCAGTTGGTAAGGGTAAGCAACAGCACATCTGCCACGCTGATCCTCAACACTGGGGCCCCTCAGGGGTGCGTGGTTAGTCCCCTCCTATACTCCCTGTTCACCCACGACTGCGTGGCCAAACATGACTCCAACACCATCATTAAGTTTGCTGACGACACAACAGTGGTAGGCCTGATCACTGACAACGATGAGGCAGAGAGGAGGTCAGAGGTCTGGCAGTGTGGTGCCAGTACAACAACCTCTCCCTCAATGTGAGCAAGACAAAGGAGCTGATCATGGATTACAGGAAAAGGCAGGCCGAACAGGCCCCCATTAACATCGACGGGGCTGTAGTGGAGCGGGTCGAGAGTTTCAAGTTCGTTGGTGTCCACATCACCAAGACAGTCATGAAGAGGGCACGACAACACCTTTCCCCCTCAGGAGACTGAAAAGATTTGGCATAGGTCCCCAGATCCTCAAAAAGTTATACAGCTGCACCATCGAGAGCATCCAGATTGGTTTCATCACCGCCTAGTATGGCAACTGCTCGGCATCTGACCTTAAGGCGCTACAGAGGCTAGTGCGTACGGCCCAGTAGATCACTGGTGCCAAGCTTCCTGACATCCAGGACCTATATACTAGGCAGTGTCAGAGGAAGGCCCCAAAAATGGTCAAAGTATCCAGTCACTCAAGTCATAGACTGTTCTCTCTGCTACCGCACCGCAAGCGGTACCGGAGCGCCAAATCTAGGACCAAAAGGCTCCTTAACAGCTTCTACTTACATTGAGACCCTCTTTGTTTTTACACTCGCTGTTTATTATCTATGCATAGTCACTTTACCCCTACGTACACGTACAAATTACCTTGACTAACCTTTACCCTCGCTCATTGACTGGTACCTGTACCCCCTGTATATAGCCTCGTCATTGTTATTTTATTTAGTAATTTTTTATTTTTATTACATTTTTTACATTATTTAGTAAATATTTTCTTAACTCTTTCTTGAACTGCATTGTTATTTTATTGTGTTACTTTTTATTTTTATTTCATTTTTTACATTATTTAGTAAATATTTTCTTAACTCTTTCTTGAACTGCATTAAGTAAGCATTTCACGGTAAGGTCTACACCTGTTGTATTCGGCGCATATGACAAATACAATTTGATTTAATTTAATTGATAAGTTATATTCTTCAAGAATGTCCAAAAAGGGATGTAGCAACTGACGATTGCCCTGACGGGATAAATAGTTTTGAATGGTCATCCAACTCGGAAGTCCAAGCTGGGATCTCTTTCTAAAGCTCAGACTTTCCGATTTGAAGATCACAGAAGTTTTGACCTAGTTTTTAACCGAGTTCCCAGTTGTCTTGAAAGGACCAAAAGCATTACAACGATTTTCAGTCTGTGTCCTGCAGGGCTAAACCAATGGTTGTTGAGCACATATGTGGGTAAGGGAATCATAATGAAACTTCCACTGATTTGTTGATTAATGAAAGAGGGAGGAGCTTACCAGTCTACAAAATGCCACCTGAAACCAATTAAAGAAATTCATCAGATTGCTTTCCCCCCAGAAGAGGAAAATAGTTTCCTTTTGAGTGTTGCGCTGCATACAGAGAGGTGAGTTTCAAATAAATACTTGTGATAAGACTAAGGGAAAAGTGTTTGTCAAATGTGAACTACGCTGCACCATCCCCATGTGGAATTCATAAGGCCTTTTAGTCTAACGCTGTGTTTGTAAATAAGTGGGAGGTAGGAATTTACCATTTGTGAAGTTGCACATACCAACTGGATGCATTCACATGCTTTGAACTTGTTGAGAAACTCCGATTGGCTAATGGCAAACAGCAAGCTGCGTAAATCATTAAGTAAAAATACAGCTCTCATGCTTGTAAACAAGTTGGCATAAAAAAAAATATATATCTGCTTTTATACATGTTTTGTTGTTGGATTTAACTGCTGAAAAACCAGTTATCAAGGTAATTTCCTTTCCTTCGTTGGTGACATCAGCATGTGGGAGCTCAGGATGAAAGACTTGTCTCCCACTAGTAATTACAAGTTGGAGGATCTTTTCAAGTGGATTTTTAATTTTTGCGTGTGGTGAATTCCTACTTGGTTATGAAGGCAGCATGATTTCCTTGCCACTGTCAAAGACATGGCACTCTTGACAATCTGAAGTTTGTAGCACACACAGCCTATGGTTTGTGCTAGAAGGTAGATTACAGTATAAGGACTACACAAACTGCTTTGTAAAACATTTTAACAATTTATTGCAACAGTCGTTTATCAATCGTTTACGAAGTTATATATCATTGCCAACCACTTTTATTTAAATATATATATATATATATATGACTGACTGGGTGCTGTGTTCAAGCCACAACCGCTCATTATTGGTGTTCACCCACCATTGTAAAAAATCTTTGGGAAGCTATATAAATGTGTTTAATGTCTACCTTTTTTTTGCATTTTTATTCTATTAGACACCTTAATGAATACTTGTTTGGTTAATTTTGTTTAGCTCACATAATAATCAATGTAAAACAACTCTTAAAGTATAATTTTGAGATTACAAATGTTACTGTCCCCACTACAGCACACAAAAAATAATTAAATGTTGTCCTTAACATTGAATTGAAGTACTGCTCCTACAAGGGAGTACCAATATGACCGACCGGTGGCTTCAAAGGCTCTCGATGGTCAATGCATAGCATCAGCAAGCCAGAGTTTATATACATCATTGTTGCCAACCTGTTTGAGTTCGCCGTCTCCTGTTTTGAGGGTGCGTGCATGCGCACATCACCTCTATTGTCTCTGACTCTGGTAAAATGCATTGGTTTGTGCAGTTACGGATTAATTGTTATATTCTATTATTCATGTGGTCTTCAATGTGTAACGATCAGTGCTTGACTTGGACTACAATCGGTGCCTTTACTCATTTTGGGTGCTGGTACTGTTTATATTTAGGTGCAGGAGCTCCACAATACTTTTAATATAATATTATACAAGAGTAACAGGAGCCCAAGCAGTAGAACATTTGAGGTGCTGGTACTCAGTTCCGTTGAGCTCCTGCCCAAGTTGAGAACTGGTAATGGTGTCAGCATTTTGTAATGTTTTGACTAGTCTTTGTGTAGTCTAAATCCTAGGCCTGTCTGATGGTTTAGCCTGTTTTGGGGAGTGTCTGTTCAAGCTCAGGCTACACGTGCAGACTTTGATTCATGTGTGTTGACACTGTTGTTATGCTGAGTGAGTTAGGCCTGATTTAGGCTATCCAAGTCTGTGTCCAAGGTGGACAGTTTAATTTTTTCTGGTTTGTATTTTGACGTTGTCATTTTGCCATTTTATCTAAGCTTGTACACTTTTTTTGAAAATACTTACTTGCACTGTACATAATCACTTTTTTTTAACCCTATTTTGACTGTGCTCGAACATTGTTAAAAGATGCCTCTTTTCTTTTTTTTGTTCAAACGTACAGATTTCAGATTTTGGCCGGAACGTTACATTTTTATAAATGCGGCTTTTACAGGCTGGTCTCTTTTTACAACTGCTTGTCTGTGCCTCTATGAAAAGAACGACTAATTCATTTGGAACTCCAGCAGATTGCAATGTTTTCTAACCCTTTGTCTGCAGCTTGAAGAGATGGCATCGTACCGTGCTATGTCAGAGGACCAGTTCCTCTGCTCCATCTGTCTTGGTGTTTTCACTGACCCGGCCACAATCCCGTGTGGACACACCTTTTGCAAGCCATGTCTCGAGTGCTATTGGACCAGCAGTGGAGACCCTGTAATCTGTGCTCTGTGCAAGACTAGCTTCACACCTACCCCCACCATCCTGGTCAACATAGTCTTGAGAGACCTCGTGGAAAGCTTCAAGGGGGCAAGTGGAGAAGGGGACAAGGCCGTCGACCAGCCAACTATGGCTCCGGGAGAGGTCTCCTGTGACGTATGCATAGGAGACAGGATGCCCAAGGCCGTCAAGACCTGCCTGGTGTGTTTGTCGTCGTACTGCCTGGAGCATGCAAGGGTCCACAATGCCCGATTTCCCAGGCACCAGCTGGTCAGACCCCTGGCTAACCTGGAGGAGAGGATGTGTCCGAACCACGAGAGGCTCCTGGAGCGTTACTGCCGCACCGACAAGACCATGCTGTGTGTGGAGTGTGACGCTCACCAGGCGCCGGCCCACCAAGTTGTGACTATGCAGGTAGAGTTCTTGGCCCAAAAGGTAAGAATGAGTTTTGGAGCATTGGTTAATCAATCCAGCGACGTATTGATTAGGCACGAATGGAAGCAAACTGACAAACCAGGAGGGACTACCTGAACTTGTCCAATAAATGCTTATTTTTGTTTTCCGTTGCATAATGTTTTGCTGTGACCCTGAGCTGTCTTCATTACCACACACCATAACAACAAATTTGGAACAGAACATTGTTTCCTATTGGACTAGTTTGGGTAGTCGGTCCCCCCCACCCTGGGTTTTGGCTATTTTTCGTTGGGATTTCTTTCATTTGGTACCTAATGAATATGCCCCTGGGGACCCTGTGTGTGTGCAGGTTTTTGTTCCAGCACTAATGCTAACATCTATGGTCTTCACTTCAGGCTCAGCTGACTAAAGACCAGGCAGTGGTCAAGGATAAGCTGAAGGCCACTCGGAAAGAGGCAGAGAAATTAAACTCTTCAGTCCTACTCTGTAAGGTGAGTTTTCTACATTTGAATTGGCTATTTTGCACCTGTTGTAATTTTTGCAGTCTTTCGCCATAGCATTCAATTGTAGAACATGCCAACAAACTTCCCATGGGGGGTTACAAATTGTTGTGCTACTGAAAAATGAAGACCACGGTCTTTGAGGTGGGGTGTAATGTTGCAGAACATTCAGATAGAAATGTGTCATGTAAAGTGCCTGTCAGATGGATCAGGAAATCGTGTCTGTGCTATTTATTGCGTTTGTCTGCAACGTTCAGAATGTATCACATCACTGAAAAATCCAACACAGTTCTGTTTAGTCTACTTGCCCCCCTTGCAGGATGCAGCGGTGAGACAAATCGAGTTTGTGAATGCGTTCCGCCTAGCCCTGATCAGCAAGGTGGGGCTGAGCTGTGACCGCTACAACACTGAGGCCCGGAGGAGGGTGGACGAGCTGGAGAGCACAGCTTCGGATTGGAGCCGTGCGCTTGAAGATGACATCACAGCTCTGATGAGCAGAGGCGCTGCGCTGGAGCGGGTGATTGGCTCCTCAGACTCCTTTGAGCTTCTTAATGTGAGTTATTGGGCGTGTTCGACATTGCAGCCGACTTGAGTCGAGAGACTGATCTGCATATCACTTTATATCATAAATAACTGGGTCATTCTACAGATTCGGTGCCTTTTGTGATTGAGGAGGATGAAACAATGAACATTAATCTTAAGCTTTTTTTTATTTGATGTGACAAAGTAATGTGTGTACTTGATAGAAAATACCTTTTCCCATCTCAATGTAGAGTATTAAGTTATTATTCTGTATTATTTTCTCAAACAAGTCCCAATTTAATTCAACCCCGTCACAGTCATTTTGTTATTCAACTATTCATTTTTCCAATAAGCTTGAGATCAGCTTCTGGCATAATCTCACAGTTTAGATGTCCCTTGTAAATAATGGCATATTGTAATTAAAGAGAAAATCAAGAAACTGACCAGCACCATCCTTTCCAGTTTACGATGAAGACATTTCTAATCTAACTCCACATTTTCGCAAGAAATTTGCAAAAATGCTGCGTAATTCCTGACAAAATTGAAATAGCCTTATTTACCCTGATTTAATACACACAATAAAAACACTATTGATGTTATATTTTGTGTATTTAATACAAAAATGTAAAAAAATAATCTCGTAACAGGGATGAATGCACCGCAACAGGGTTGAAAATCATGTAACAGGGTTGAGTGAAAAGCATCACGTGTCATGTTTTATCTTTTGAGATCACTAACATGTTGCCATTTTTTAAACATTTTAAACATTTTTAAACCTACTGTCAACATAGCTTTTAAAATCTAAAGAATCTAGATGAAAGCTAGACAGAGTAAAACACATTAATGAACTAATAACAGTAACAACATTTCATTGATTTCATAAAAATATCCATCTGATAAAGGCAGGAGTCTGAACATTGAGCAAACATCTTAACATTGTTAACCTATATAGGTCACATGTTGCCATTTTTTAACATTTTAAACTACTGTCAACATAGCTTTTAAAGTTTAAACAATCAAGATGAAATCTAGACAGATTAAAACACATTAATAAACTAACAACAGTTACAACATTTTAATTGATTTCATAGAAATATCCAGAGTAATGGCAGGAATGTCTGTTTGAATGTTTGAACATTAAGCAAACATCTTAACATTAATAACCTATAGGTAAGCCTACAGTTTGTTCACCATTTTTACTGAGAGAGCCTAGCCCACACTTCCTTCTGTATTTCCATGTGCCTAGAAGTCACCGGTTTAGGGGGATCAATGTGTTCCAAGATGTCCTCAAATGGATACCACAGGATATCATCAAGAAGTGGCCAGAAGTACCTATTTGGTCCAGCACAGCACATGCATTTGACCTGCACATGGGATTCATCTGTGGCTAGAATTATTCCGGGATAGAAATCGTCATCATATTTGGCCACGCACCATTTCCCGCATATGTCTGGATTTGCCCAATCAACCTCCCTCTGTGACACGACTGATGTAACTTTAGGGGTAAATGTGAAATGTTGTGTATTGAAACACTGGCATTCCAGTTTCTTGTTGTGGACTGTGCACATACAGCTTACATCACGGTAGGCAATTTGCCTTGCAGCCACACAAACAACTTGGTGGATCCGCATTGTGGATGGAACTACTGGCAAATTGGCTGGCATACATTGGACGGCTTTCTCGATGGCCTCGTCTTCAATGAAGTAAAGCTTGATGGCAGTGTTGTTCTCCTCTAAGACCCTGTACAGAGTATGAGCATTTGGGATGTCACATCCTTGACTTATCAGCCTGTCTGCGGTTCTTTTTAGGGTTGCACCAACACCATCTGGTGCTCCCTTCCCATGTCCAGGAGAATTACCTGACCACCGGCGCGCGGATGTCCCTCACCTTCCTCTCTGTGTTTCCTTTCTGCTGCTGTTTTTTCCATTGTTGAATCTGAAATTGTAGGTCAAGGTCAAGTCAATGAACTGCTTACTCTTCAAGACTAAATATTGTATCCTTTTAATCACTATGTAGTAAAATGAACATGAACTTGCAGATAATACTCCTAAATATGTCAATGTATATAGGAGAGAGAACAAATTAATTGTCACTTTTTTTAAGTTATTATTTTCAAAAATTCCTCGTACTTTTAGTTGATACTGTAAAACCGTAAACAACAAACATTCAACAAGAAAATATGATTGGTATTAAGCAATATACATTAAATATTGCTAAGATTTAACAGCTATTCAACCCTGTAACAGCCATTCAACCCCGTAACATTGAAAAATGTGATGGGGTTGAATGTGACAGGGTTGAAGATTTTGTGCTAATCTGTTCCTAATTCGGGATGCTAGCAGCTAGCAGTGTGCCACATGGCCTTATTCAACAAAAGACATTGTTATACTTCATAGCTATAAAAACAATTCTTGGTAAAATCTTACCTATGAATTCCCCCCAACAGAGTTGAATACCTGAGATTGACAAAGCCCATATGTGCTTAAAAAACATGAAATATTTATAAAAAGTGAGAGAGCAGCTTACCACTTGTCACACCAGGCTTCTCTGAAGACTTGTATGATGTCACTTCCTCATAAATGATGTCCACAGGATCAAACCATTATTTGATTGTGAGTGGGGGTATTGTTGCGTTACGGGGTTGAAAGAAATAAAAGGACAGGGGTAAAAGCCTGAATTTCTCAGAAAATAAAATGTCTTATGCTGAGAAAATGGATTATGCATAATAAGGGGGCATATACAATTAATTTAACAAAAAAAAAGCATTATTATTTAACACTGTGTACTCAAAATGAGTCACGCCATTTGCATGATGGTCAATAGGGACAGGCGAAATTATTAATACTCCTAAGAAAAGCAAACATATATAAGTATTGAAATTCATCTCTGTTTAAAATCATATTCTCTACTCCATATTAAAAACATGTAAAACTTTGAAATGTTGTAATTTAAGTGTAGTTTGATAAATGTTCTGACAAGTTATAACACTAGTACATCTTGGGACACTGACAATGCTGAAATGTCACCGAATCTGTACAATGACCCAACTACATGTTATTTGTAGATCAGTCAGTCACATTTCGCCCTGTGATGAATCATGGTTTGGATTTTCTCGAACACTGCCTGAATCGATTGTACTCTTCTCCCGACGTATGCGCTTGTCTTGCACTCCCAGTCATGGATGCAACTATGGTGGAAACGCCTTCCAGCCAATGCTTACACCAATCTAATGCTTTTAGATCCAAGACATGGAGAATCTAGACTCTGCCATCATTGCAGGTGGATCAACATGCTTGTATCATGCATGTATGTTTAACTCCATGAATTCATTAAATCTCTCGCGCTTTCTCCTTTTAGATCCTTCCCTCTCTCCCTTCTACTCCTCCAGATGGAAACAGAGGACCATTCAGCGTCAACATCCTCACGGATCTACTCGGAAACCTTCTGAAGAATTTAAATAAACACATCGCCGAACTATCCAAGATGGGCTACTTGTCTACAAATGGCAATGCTGGCTCAGGTCTGTAGTCCATTCAGCCTTTTAAATCTTAATGGATGCCTTTACACAGGAAGCCCAATTCGGATCTGTTGCCCAATTATTGGCATAAGATCTGGGTTGCTTTCCCTTGCTCAGACTTTGCATGCATTGCCCAATGGTAGCATGCCACTTCATCGTCGGGCACTGGAGTCCTAAAACATGTGGTCAGCTAATAGTTAAAATTCTTATCCTGGCATTCGTCCGCAAACGCCTGTGCAAAGGAACGCACCCCTGATCTGATTGGTCAAAAGACCAATTGGGCTGCTTTTACACAGGTAGCCCAATTCTGATATTTTTTCACTATTTGGTCTTTTGACCAATCATCTCTGAGAAAGATCTGATGTGATTGGCCGAAAGACCAATTGGTGGAAAAAGATCAGGTTTGGGCTGCCTGTGTGAACGCAGCCAAAGAGTCAGATTATACACAGAATACAAAACATTAAAAACACCTGTTCTTTCCATGAGACTGACCAGGTGACAGCTATGATCCCTTATGGATGTAACTTGTTATATCCACTTCAATCAGCTTAGATGAATGATGACATTTGAGACATGGCTTGTGTATGTGTGCCTTTCAGAATGAATGGACAAGACAAAATATTTAAGTGCCTTTGAACGTGGTATGGTAGGTGCCAGGTGCACCGGTTTGTGTCAAGAACTGCTATGCTGCTGGTTTCTTCAGGCTTAACCGTTTCCTGTGTATCAAGAATGGTCCACTACCCAAAGGACATCCAGCCAACTTGAGAACTGTGGGAGGCGTTGTAGTCACAATGGGCCAGCATCTGTGTGGCAGTTCTGAAAGCAAGAGGGGGATGCACCTCAATATTAGGAAGGTGTTCCTAATGTTTGGCATTCTCTGTGTATATGCAGAGGGGTATCCTATGAAGCAAGCTAGATCTACTCAGGTTTTTTTAAAGCAAGTTGGCTTCAAATTCCACCTCAGGCTTCATCTGTACTATGACGTTGGCTATTGCTCATCCGCCTAACGCTAACTCTAGCAGGCTTGTAACTGCGCATGCATGTCGCACTTGGCCAGTCGAACGTCAAACTCTTCATTGAAACGTCAATCCATGGGCTAGTCAGTGCCACACTTTCATTTGTGCCAAAATAAAAATGAAGTTGGTTGTCTTGCAAATTCATCAGGCTATGGTGGGAAATGGGCTTTAGAAATGCTGGTCCTCAACTCCGACACTTCTTTCAGGATAAATGGAGTTAGCCTGCCCGGGAGCAGGTTGGTTCTGAAGGGTTTGTTGCCATAAACATTTACATGACTTAAAGGTGAGTCACATTCGTATGAGTTATCCCAAGATGAACTCGGAGCTGACCTAAGATACCTCACAACTCCTCAAACCTGATTAGTAGGATACTCCTCTGGTTCTAGATCAGCACCCCTAGTATGACAACATATGAATACGGGCCCAGATGTACTACATTACATATTTGCAGTTGTATGTTTTCTAATATTTTTTTTACATCTGTTTATCCCTCAGAGATTTCCTTGGTTAAAGAGTTCACAGGTGAGCAAATGTGTAATCCTGAGTCTGCCTCCATGTTGTGTATTATATTTAGTGTATGGTGTGTTGCTAACCTTATGTATGCTAAACTTTGAAAAATGAATTCAACAATTGATTGTAGTTTTCCTCTACCCCTATCCCTCCACCTCTCAGTTGAGGTGACACCTGACCCCAGCACAGCCCACCCATCGCTCCTGTTCAGAAGGGGGTCCCGTGGTTGTGAGATTAGAGTGGACCGGAGCAAGATCTATAGGAAGTTCCCCCTGTCTGCCCAGCGCTTCACCCAGGTGCCTTGTGTCCTCGCCACCCAGGGGTTCAGCAGCCACCGAGCATACTGGGAGGTTGAGGTGGAGGACTGGGTTGGAAATGGATCTGATGTGTGGTTTATTGGTGTGGCAACTGAGTCCTCCATGACATCTCGAGGGGTGAATCTCACCCCTGAGAAGGGCTTCTGGGTCCTGGTACACCGTGAGGGGAAGCTTTGGCCCGCCACGACCCCCAACCCTGCCGCGACCCCCAACTCTGCCATCACCCCTATGGCTGTTGTAACACAAATGATAAGGGTATGTAGAGCATAGTTGTATACAGGGCACACTTGGCCCAAAGTGCTCACCAGTCTAGTACATATCTATGGAAGGTGTTTAAATAAAATAAATACTTTTAAATGTCTCGTTGCCAATCGAGGGTGAAATCTCACTGGGATATTTGACATGGTGAAATAGGTTGTTTTAGTTGGCTTCATGCATGTCTTTGGAGCTAGCCTTCGAAGTATCATGAGTATGTGAAGATACAAGTTTAGATATTTGACATTATATCCACAGCTTTAATTTTAAGTCAAATGTAATAAATATCCCAGAGGGGCAATTTTTTCAAATACAATGTTCATTTACTTCATTAAGTAACTTTTTATTAATGAGCTTTACACTTTACAGGCACATGTGGGTGTGTACTTCGACGGGCAGGAGCGACGCATGTCATTCTACGACGTTCATCTTGGTCGTCACCTCTACACGTACGACCACATCCCAACCAATGAAAGACACTTCCCCGTCTTCAGCCCCGATTTCTTCCGCCCTGCATTCAATCCTATCAACCTCGCCATGATCGTTACAACCCACACTGCCGCAAACCACCTACGTGGACGATGATGCTCAGTGCCAGTCCAAGTCTTTTGGGGCAGAGTTCTGGTCAGGATCACTTGACTTGTTTGTTTTGTCAAATGTGTTATTATCCAGTTTTAAAAAGGAGTTCTTACTGTTTCTATGATTTATTTTTGTGTGTAAAGTTTTACAAAATAAAAGTTTTTCAATTTACCTCAGCTCCTTATTCTTGAATGTCCCCTCCCATCTAGCAGGACTGTATATTGCTATAGCGTCATCGCCTTATTTTCAATTCACGTGGGCTGAGTCTGAAACCTTTACTAGCTTTAAAACATTGCTTCCCTTGTCCTTAATGTCTACGTTTCTCATGTCGTTGGCGGCGGTCTGAAAGGACCTTGAATCCTCCTCCAATGGATTTTGAAAAGGAGAATATGCGACGACAACGCAATTGAGATCCTATTTCAGTCCAAGTCGAACTGGGCACATGTTCGTATTGGCTAGAGACTCTTGCCAGTCTTTTCAAAACCACTCATGCATTGGCTATCCATTCAGAATGTTGCAGATAAGTGTTTCTTGGTTGCAGCCCACTTCTCCACATTTCTGTGTGCACTTGCACACCATCTCATGGCTTTAAAAGCATTGGTTTAGTGTAAGCATTGTCAGGAGAGTTTCCACCATTGTTAAATCCATCACTGGGAGTGTGCATTGCACACTTCAGGAGAAAGGAGATTTATTGGGTTCCAAATGATCTGTGAATCCCAAACCACCCCTTCGCCCATACCAACTTACTCGGAGGGCCCTCCATTATCACATAGTGCTCATGAAACTGAGGGTGACTTCCAGAGTGGTGAGATTATCAATAAACCCTTCACTTTGGGACATACTTGAGGCGACTCATGTTCCACATTAAAATAAACCAAACAAATTCCCCCTGTTTTTACAAGCTCAAAGTGAAACATTTTATTTTGGAAGTATTTCATTCAATTAGGCATGCCTCTCCATTTTGCGTTAAAGGTCAATTCTGCCACTTTTTAAGCCTAATCTCCAGCACCAACAAATGTGAAAATGGGGTGTTTCTAAATGTATATGGTTAAAAAGATCACGTTTATCGTAGTTCAAAATGTGTACGCACAGCAGTGTTGTAGAATATTGGACTGTTGGCTTTGTTGGGATTTGTTTTCTCATAATTGGATCTGTATGTGATTAATATCTTAGAAGGAATGCATTAATGATGACCATGGGTGTACTATACTGATATAAATTGTTTCACATAACAGGCTGTGATTCATGTTAGGGGCTAGGAGGAGATAAAACTTATTTCTTATAGATAAGACTTGTATTTCTCACAGATACGAACACTGCTTCTTTGTGATCTGTGAACCTTCCAAGGACATGGGTACTGCAAAAAAAGTGCTAACTCCACAGGTTATGATAAACTTATGCCTGGCAACAGAGTGCAACAAATGGAGCGCCGAGGGGCTGGGACCAACCCGTGCGCCAACGGATTGGCTGAGTAAAGTCTAAACCACACTCAGTCCTTTACTCTGATTGGCCAACAGAAGAGGTGGGAACTCTCTGTCAGAGTATTTGAGAAATAACCTGTAAACAATGGTTTAGTTCTCGGTCTGCCCTGCGTGGTATTTCAGTGGACCCGTATATACGAACATCATATTTACCATTGAAGGTTTTGCATTAATTAAAATACTAGTATATCTTAGAAGTCGTGTTGACCTCTTTTGTCCAAAATACCAGATTTGAATTGACGCAACTTAACAATTGGTGACCACCGACTGTGATCTGGTAGAAGGGACTTCGCTGGAATTCACCCAGCCTATTGAAAATCACTGTCGTCGAACCGTGTGTTTCACAAAGCGTCCGGACTACTTAAAAAGGTAAGCAGACACCTATTATAACTAAAGTTCTGCACATTGGCTTTATCCAAATTAATTTTGTGAAACACCTGTTTGATGTAAGTGAACTAAATTATGAAACTATTGTGAGTAGATAAGCACCATATTGTGACATGTAAACCTGTGGTGAATGTGATGTTAAAAGCCATGGTATATTGAGTATTGTTCCACAGAAGAGAGGTTCTGGGAAAATACTGAAGTCCCCAGACTAGGTACCACCGGGGGTGGGCTGGGGATATAGGGAATTATTGGATAAAAGTGTGTACGCTATTTGTCACTATATTCCATAAAAAGCTATTGTCATTGTATCAGTCTGAGCTGAATATAATTGGGAACATAGACTAATGAATCTATTGTCATTGTATCAGTCTGGGCTGGATATAATTGGGAACATAGTCTGGATATAGTTAGGATCATAGGACAGCACTCGAGTGTGTACGCTATTTGTCACTATATTCTATAAAAATCTATTGTCATTGTATCGGTCTGGGATGGATATAATTGGGAACATAGTTTGAATATAGTTGGGATCATAGGACAGCACTCCTAAAAACTTAGAAGACAGTATAAATCGCCATTTGTCGTTGTACTTAGGTATTGGCCGGGACAACTGGGAACATGGGTAGATACTGCAAATTAGTAGAGAGTATAAACTTATTGTCTTTGCACCAATAGGGTGCAAATGGGAACATAAGTGAATACTGCAAATTAGTAGAGAGTATAAACTTATTGTCTTTGCACCAATAGGGTGCAAATGGGAACATAAGTGAGATACTGCAAATTAGTAGAGAGTATAAACTTATTGTCTTTGCACCAATAGGGTGTAAATGGGAACATAAGAAATAGAGTAGGTTAAACGAAAGGGGTAAGGGCGTGGCAACGTACCTATTGTTGGTACTATAAATAGTTAGACAGTGCGACTGTTGTATGCATGAGAGTGTGAATGATAAACCTGTATACCTTGATAGAAAACTAATTGGGAATTAAAACGTCTGTGGCTGTCCAAACTTTATAATTTGTGAATAACTGTTGGGTTTGTGGTTGCTTAAACCGTATAACCCGTTAAAAACAATTGGGAACATAAAGCTAAAGTGATGAATTGTGTGACTGAACTGAAACGGTTGAGCTGATATGTTTGAACTGTGCCGTTTGGTGTTAGACATAGCATAATTCTGGTTATAGATGCTTGGGTTGAGGCTTTTTTGTTGATTATTTGATGTAATGTTTGATGTTTGACCCTGCAAAATACTGGTTAAACAATTAGACTGAAATAATTCGGTTTATCGTTTAAATATAAACGTGCACCAACTTTAACTAATTAGGTGGGAATGATTTGATTTAAATAAATAGACTAAAGTACCTTAAATAACGACATAATATTGGAAACACTAACAAGAAACACAGCTCCTCAAAAGCTGAAGAGAGAGTTGCGAGGGGAGGGGCTGGAGAGAGCGAAAGTGTGGCTTTTGGAGCCAGGAAAGACTGGGAGTTGGCTGGGAACACCACGGGGTGATTATTTGAGAGGTGCCTGGGGGTTTCTGACGATGGATATTCTGAACTTGGGTGGGAAAGTGGAGAATATTTACATTTGCATTTTTTGTAATTTGGCAGACGCTCTTGTCCAGAGCGACTTGCAGGAGCGATTGGGGTTGAGTGCCTTGCTCGAGGGCACATCGGCTGATTTTTCGCCTGGTCGGCTCGGGGATTGGAACCGGCGACCTCTCGGTTGTTGGCGCGGCGCTATTGATCACTAAGCTGCCTGCCGCCCCATATGAGTTTAAGGTTGTGGCGTTGTTTGATCATGTGATAAGGTTTAATGGCTAATCGGACCATAACTAATGTGGTTATGGAAGTAATGTATCAATAGTGGAGAACCAATAGGGGGCTCCATTGAACTAGTATGGTTTATTTGGCATTTCGGTGGCATGAGGCGAAGTCAACGGCTGGTGTGGGTGGTGACCGGATGCTACTGAGTATTTAGTTTGGTAATGTTGAATGGACTATTTGTAGCGTGTTTTGGGGTTAAATAGAAAAACGAACTTATTCAATAGGGAATGGGTGAAGGGAGAGAGAGTTTTTTGCTGAGGTGAAAGCTACTGCGATTTTCATTTGGTGACGTCACTTGCTCTATGAACTGGGAGTAGTTACTTTGAGAGCATCGCAGATGGTGTGGAGTGCCTGGCGATGTATGTAAAAGGTCCCTGGTTCGAACACAGGTAGGGACAGTAGACAAAGCTTTCGCAGTGGGGCTATATACCTAGATTACTATGTGGATTGAGAAATGTGAAAGTTTGAATTAGATAGCTTAAATAGAAGTATTCTAGAAAGGTCTATGAAAATATGTTATAAGGTTACCATGCACTTTCCCCGAAGGAGCAAGGGGAGGGTGAGAGACAGTACAGTTCAGATGGTAGGAACATCATTAAATGTATGCTTATCAACGATAGCAAGTATTTGTTTTATTAATTAGGGCATAATCAGAGAGAACAGTTAAATAAATTGAATAGCGAACTGAAATGGGTTAGCGGGAAAATATAAATTTTTGGTACATTTTAGAACGATAATGTATTTTGGTTACGTGGATGCAAGTGACATTGGCTGTTGTGATGGGGGAATAGCGCCAGCCTGTGGTGGGTTCTGGAATTGTTACATAAAACAAACTTCTATTTTAAACTAAAGTGATGGAGTAGGCTACAATTATAACATTATCAGAAAAAAGGCACAATTTAATGTGAAATAGTTATTACAATTATTATCATTGATCCAGTAATGATATAAGGATAGTAGAGGAAGGCAGGGGATTTATTCTCATTTAGGGAAGTTATATTAGGTAGTAAATACCATTAAATGAGGGAACATTTGATGTAACCGTGATTGTCTTGGCTAAAAACTCAAATATGACATTTACAGGGGGGACAGGAACAACAGAAGGGGAGACAGATTTTCCTAGGGGGTTGAACAAATAATTGATAATGGATCATTTGAGATGAGATCACATGTAGCAGAGTTAGGGTAATCAATTAAATAATCATTGTATACTCGAGGAATTTTCAGTGGTTTAATGAATTAGTTATGAGGAATTAGATTGACACAAACAATTATTGATGGGTTAAGACTGGGGATATCTGTGTCATGTTTTGTGTGTACTACCATCTTTAGATTATAACCAGGAGAAAGAGATTAGCTCATCTCAGTTAGGCAGTATTTAGGTCATAAAAGTGAGCTACCAAATTAAGGCCTGGCTATTTGTGGTTGTTTTTCAAATTGGGTTTTTCAAACAAAAAACAACACACCTAGTATGATGTTTATAAAGCCTTGTTTCAATTTTGGGGGGGGTTTCAGCAGGTCAAGGGTGATGGTCTTAGAGGAGCACACAGTGAATTTTATGGAGTTTTTTAGCTTTTGGCTGAGTTTGGGGTATATATGATTTCTTATGAGAATGAATGTCATGAGGACTTAATGAACACTTGGGATAACTAACATTTATGAAATATTTAGAATAATGGTAATGTTTAGTATACTATGGGATTAAACAGTTCGTTAAATGATTTCAATTGCCTCTGAACTCTGTTTTAACATTCTGCTGTTATTTTAATCACCCACACTAGTAAATTCTAAAGGCATGAGAGGAGGACTTTAAGATAGTTTATTTTACTAAGTTGAGGGTAATTTGTAATACTGTGCAAAGTGTGAAGAAGATTATAATTTGGTAATAATATATATGATTTGAACCATAAAATAACAGAAGAGAGAGTGGAGGGATGGCAATTGGATAATGAATTACCAATATTAACTAAAGTGATTGTTTAGGTAGGTGGTAATATTGACACATGGGCAAATCATGTGTCAAAAAGGGGGATGGTTGGATTAAATATTAAATATATATGAAGGAGAGGACAAAATACTTTTAAAAAAACAACATGTATGATAGTTTATAAACCACACCTGTATGTCAGAGGTTTTGTGCCCCACAGGTGAACTAAAGGAGAAGGTGACCCACTCTATCTAACCAGGAGACTGAAGCAGGCCTGTTGGGAAGGGCCCTACCAAGTACTGCCTTTGCCAGCAGAATAGCTGAGAGATCCATCTGGGTGCATGTCACTCACTGCAAAAAGGTAAACCCAGCTACACCTGACGAACAAACACAGAGTTAGGAGAAAGAACCGATCACCACTAGGGCTCGGGGGTTGGCTCCTTAACGAAGATTCCCTTACCCTGTCTGATCATCCCTGGTGTGAGTTCGATAGAAGGTGAAGCAATGGGTTGGCCTCTGGCGTCTGACATGTTCTCAGGGCGAGGGTGGGGATTCACAGGTCTCCCGACGGTAGGTAGCTGTCTGATTGTGGGGGCCATATTCCTAACACACACAGACCCTCCTGATCAGCCAGAAGTAGTAGTTAACCTAACACAAGTTGATAAGGCATAGGAGACAGCTAGATGTAGGGAAAGGGGAAGTACTAGGGACTTTAGGGAAGGACATCACCATATGTATGTCACCATGTACATCCTGGGACTATGTAATTGCTTATACCAAGTGGGGGGGGGGGTATGTCAATCTCCATACACAGTTTAGGGACAGGTGTAGTATTGTGAAAGTAGGGAATTATCAGAAATGGCAGTGCGACCCATATAAGGGTAGGTACTGTCTGAAAGTCTGAATTATGCTAAAACAGATTACAGACCTGACAAGTGAGATATCCTCTTCAACTGGGGCACCCTATAGAGTAAACCTCTCTGAGGGAGGTAGTGAGACAGTGCAAACTATAGACCTGAAGGAAGTAGTACAGATGGAGACGGAGTAAATAGATTTTAACCTGTGGTTGGAATGGATTCAGAATACGGTCTAAAGAGTACTGTTGTACCTGTAGGACAGCCAAACCAAGGTTAACAACTACTCCGTTCCCCTTGACAGGCTTTGCCTCCCTGTCAGGTTTATCCTCCATTATTAAATTGTTCAAGCCACCTGGGAATATGGTGAAGGAGTCTTATGGTAACTTGCACTATCTGTTTCCCCCGATAACAAAGTCATCCCGACCTAGGTTGCCTCAGTTTGAAGTCACAGGGGATTCTTATTGTTTTTCTAGGACTAATAAGATAGGATACAGGGTAGGGCATCTTAGCTCCTGCTCCCACACAGAGAATGTCACAACTAAAAGAGACCATGACTAATCTCTCCTCTTTGTTGCAGCCATAGGATTTTAGGAACCAAAACCAGGCCCGTGCTGACATCTGATGGTTGTGTGGTGATAACTGATTGTGAACTCACCTACATACGCAAACAATCAAACGTGTCAGAGACTGGTGAGTTGTCACGTAGAAAGTAGGACCTCCTCCCGGGATCCTTTGATGAAAGGATATATATTGATGGGATCCACAATCAGATCGCAGCTGGGTTTGAATCAAGTATTTTCTGGTGGTCAACAATTAATAAAAACGTAGATTGGATAAATTATAAAGATTTATAAACCACACTCGTGATGCAATAAAGGGATTAGCTGAGCAGACAGCGGCAACTAGCTTAATGACATGGCAGAATAGAATAGCTTTAGATATGCTTTTGGCTGAGCGGGACGGTGTTTGTGTTCTGTTTGGATATATGTGCTGTACTTTCATCTCCAACAACACAGCACCGGACGGGTCCGTGACCAAAGCGCTTGAGGGACTCACCACGCTGACGAACGAACTGGCTGAGAACTCTGGTATTGATAGCTCCATAAACGGTTGGTTTGATAACATATTTGGTAAATGGAAAACTATTGTTGTAACTATTCTGGGTGAAGGTATAGCTTCTATGTGTATACTTGTTCTTTGTGGATGTTGTCTTATTCCCTGTGTCTGAGGGTTGATGAGAAAAGGAGATGGAGAAGACGGTTTCCCAACAGATGGTGAGATACGGCCCAATCCCGGACTCCGACCTAAGGAATGAAACCAGGCTTAGTGGAGTGACACTCTAGAGGGTGTCTAAAGGGGGCCAAAATTTACTTCCCTGTTGGTGTTTTATGTTTTAATAATCTTATGTTTTGTGTTCTATTAATCCTGTGTTTTATGCTTTATTAATCAAGTTAACCATTGGGAATGTTTGTCTTTCCTTATGTGAAGGTTTGAAGTGCCTGGGTGACTTGTAGCCAACCGTTTGCAAGTTGGGTGTAGATGGAAGGACTGAGAGTTTTTATTTTTCAATATCATTATTGCCTATTAAAAGTGTGATTCTCTGTGTTTTCTTATTTTTGGGTTCACACCCAGTGGGTGTGAAAAGGGGGATTGTTGGGATTTGTTTTCTCATAATTGGATCTGTATGTGATTAATAGCTTAGAAGGAATGCATTAATGATGACCATGGGTGTACTATACTGATATAAATTGTTTCACATAACAGGCTGTGATTCATGTGAGGAACGTTAGGGGCTAGGAGGAGATAAAACTTGTATTTCTTATAGATAAGACTTGTATTTCTCACAGATACGAACACTGCTTCTTTGTGATCTGTGAACCTTCCAAGGACATGGGTACTGCAAAAAAAGTGCTAACTCCACAGGTTGTTATGATAAACTTATGCCTGGCAGCAGAGTGCAACAAATGGAGCGCCGAGGGGTTGGGACCAACCCGTGCGCCAACGGATTGGCTGAGTAAAGTCTAAACCACACTCAGTCCTTTACTCTGATTGGCCAACAGAAGAGGTGGGAACTCTGTCAGAGTATTTGAGAAATAACCTGTAAACAATGGTTTAGTTCTCTGTCTGCCCTGCGTGGTATTTCAGTGGACCCGTATATACGAACATCATATTTACCATTGAAGGTTTTGCATTAATTAAAATACTAGTATATCTTAGAAGTCGTGTTGACCTCTTTTGTCCCAAATACCAGATTTGAATTGACGCAACTTAACAGCTTTCAACCAATTTCTTCAACTGTCAACATAGTCCAATGACTACTCGTACTGGAACCGCGTTGGTTGAGAATTGTGGAGAGGCGCGTGCAGGCTGTGCGTCCTCCGTGGATGGTGGTCTGAGCCGTATCGCAAAGAGACACCGGACTATCACGTCTGGACTATGATTTACTCAACTCCTCTATCGCCTCCTTTCAAAAAAGGTCAAAGCTTATCAAGGAGAGGTGGCGAAAGGGAATGTGGAAGAAAATGCGTGTGTATTAAATAACTTTCCTATACTCGCACATCATCAGGCAAATTACGTTTACAGGGGTGGATCCCCAAATAAATGTGTAAAGTGATAAAACAAAGTTAATTGTGCGATACATTTTATGGAACCAATAGTAAGTAGTAGATTGTTTTTAAATGTGTGCATCTTTTTCTCTTACGACAAAATAAAAGCTGATTCAAGGGGGTGTGGCAGATTCCAGCATTTGGTTTTCACCAGGCATAATGGGACCTATGTCGTCCAAAAAGTTATACTTTTGACTCCTCTGTCCATATAACATTCTTCCAAGAATCTTGATGATCATCTAGGTGCTTCCAGGTGTTTTTTGGCAATCTTGAGTCAACTTTTTGGATGAGATGGGTCCTATTATGTCGGGCGAAAACCAAACACTGCATTCCACAGTAAGAACCTCATACTAACGCCAGTGCTCCGTTTTGGACTGTTTCGTTCTGGAACCCATTTGCCAGGATCCGCTACCTCTTGTGGCAAGAAAAATACTTTTCACTGTTTGCTATGTAAACATTCTAACAAAAGCAATCAGCGTTTGGCCAATTTAAGTTGACTCCTCTAATTCTCCTGGTTGCCCCCTTGGAAATGTGCCTGATAATTGATTCGTGCTGGGCCAGACTGGGTTTAGGATTTGCGCAACAGACCAACGCTTGGCCATTGTTGTGAGTGAGAGAAGCGCGCCTGTGTCTCGCACAGAACTAAAATGAGATTAGCTTTCTGTGATCTCTGTCCCTCTCTCTACTCTGGTAGACATGAGCCTGTAACTCTCGTCTCTCCAGCGTTGCACGTCATGTATTTCCTTATAGAAGCATAACCACGCGAAGTGTTCTGGAGGTGCCGCAGCAGGATCACCCCTGATAAATTGAAAAACATTTGCCAAAGTTATAGAATTACTGCTGTCTGTTCAGAAATAAATGAAATAATTCAGAACACTACACCAGGTGTAGGCCTATAATTTTGCCACATATGATCAACAGTATTTTTAAAAATTGCCTCCAAATCATGAGGCATGCCTACAGTCGGAAACGCGCGGCAAATCTGTCAATGAACAGCATGCAGCCAAAACGGGCTTTCGCAATATTTCAAATAGAATCGCAGGAAAATACAGGTTGGAAAGCAAATGAATCCTGTTGAAAAGAGAAGACTAATCTATCTGTCTGTAGGCTACCAAGTTATCAACTTCAAAATAGGCCTATTGAGCACCAGTAAGTAAGCTGAGCATCACTGGTGAGTCACACCTACAGTAGGTCTAGACTATTGATGGATTGAAGACATGGTCATTTTTATTGATCTCAGTTTGTCAGTGTAAAGTTACCTGTCAATTTGATCATTTGTGAGGTACAAAAAAATATTCTAAAATGATGTAGAATTGCATGAAATGCGTATATAAAGGCCACATTTTTCCCGAACCCTAGGCAAAACATTTTATTTCCCATGTGTGCAACTTCTACAAGCGCCTCTACTGATCTATGCCGGTATGCAAAAGCAATGATAATGCATGTAATGTATTGTCATGCGTTCTGGTACCTCAGAGCACCCCGAGTCGCCCCCTTCGCTGGCCCACTTTTTGTTCCAGCACCTCCCATTTTACAAATTAAGCACTGACTAACGGTCAGGCATGGTGGTGGTAGTGTGATGGTTTGGGGATGCTTTGCTGCCTCAGGACCTGGACAACTTGCCTTAATAGAAGAAACCATTCATTATGTTCTGTATCAGAGAATTCTACAGGAGAATGGCCATCCGTCTGTGAGCCGAAGCTGAAGCGCAGCTGGGTCATGCAGCAAGACGATCCAAAATGCACTATCAAGTCTACGTGAAAATGATTAAAAAGCAACACATTTGAAATTCTGGAATGGCCTAGTCAAAATCCAGACCTAATCCCAATTGAGATATTGTGGCATTACTTGAAACGAGCAGTTCATGCTAGAAAACCCACAAATGCCGCTGCGTTAAAGCAATTCTGCATGCAAGAGTGGCCCACAATTCCTCCACAGCGATGTGAGAGACTGATCAACAACTACAGGAAGCATTTGGTTGCAGTCATTGCAGCTAAAGGTGGCACAACTAGTTATTGAGTGAAAGGGGGCAATTACTTTTTCACACAGGCGAATTGGGTGTTGCATAACTTTGTTAATTAAATACAAATATATTTTTTGTTATTTGTAAACTCAGGTTCCCTGTATCTAATATTAGGTTTTGGTTGAAGATCTGATAACATTCAGTATAAAAAATATGCAAAAATAGAGAGTCTGAAAGGGGGCAAATACTTTTTCACAACACTGTATAGCTGAATAAACAGGGAGGTTAGATGATCAGGTAGCCTACCGTAGGTGAAGGAGCATTACCTATGGCCTATATTGCTGCCTACAGTAATGTTTAGGCTCACTGATGCTATTCGAAGCCATGTGTTCCCAATGCCCAAGTTGTATTCAACATACAGTATATGAAGCCTTCTCGCTCTCTCTCTGTGTGTGTGTGTGTGTGTTCTATTCCATAACCCTGTGTGAGTGTTCCCTCTCAGGTTTATAAATAGCTGCTATACCCTCCCTATCTCTCTCCCTATCTCTCTCCCTCTCTCCCTCTCTCTCTTTCTCCTTCCCTTCCATTTCTTCTCTCCTCCCCCACACTCTTAGCAGCGCTGTTTGTCCTGTCTTGATCCCCCTATCTCTCTCTCTCCTCCCTTTTTGTCTCCTGATCCCTCTAGCCCTCTCTGTCTCCCTTTCTCTCTCTTTCCTCGCATTCTCTTTAGCTCTCTCTCCCTTTCTCTCTTTCTCTGTTCCTCTCTCTCTCGCACACATACTCATCTGAGCTCTACCTAGAAGACAGGAGATCTGCTTTCCCATGACAATCGCATAGCCGGTTCCCCAAACACACACACACACACAGGCAGAGACGATATTGTTTCTCTTTGAAGCATGTACACAAACACAGCAGGTAGGTGCCCTCTTCAGTTCCCTGTCTGTTCCTCACTGCTCTCTGCAGCCCACGTCTGCAAGTGTGTGGGTCTCTCCCCATACACGCACACACACACACACACACACACACACACACTAATAACAATATGTCTGCTTGCTGTGGGTCCCTCTCCATCCGCTAAGTAGGAAGATCAGTGCTCTGTTGTGCCCTTGAGCTAGTTGGCGTTGCCATAGATATTGATGATGGTAAACATAGGTTGCGTGTGTGTAACCACCCTTTGTTACTGATAACATAAACTGGTTTTACAGTTACAGTATGGGATTTCAGATGATAGTTCTAAAGCGGCTTGAGAATGGAGCGCATCTGTGATGCACCAAGCATATCTCTAGCCCTTAGTCAATTGTAAGAAAATGTGTATTCTGACCATTAATGAGCATATTGGATAAATTCATAATCCGTTTAAATTCAAATTGGATAAGTGCATATGAAGCTGACGTTAGTGTGCTCAGGGTTGGGAAGGTAACTTTCTAAATGTAATCTGTTACCTGTCCAAAATTGTAATCAGTAACTTTTTACTTTCTGTTTCTTTTGGATTACTTTCCCCTTAACCTCTAAGCCTTTAGTTCACAATATATACTAAGCTAACAAACATATGGAAAATATTGTGATATAATGAATACTTTAGCCATTTACTTTAGAATTTAGGACCCCTGTAGTTATAAAAAAATTATATACAAAATATTTCATGAAACATTGAATTTGGCCTTTCACTTCTATATTCCATAGAAACTCGTTGAATAACACATTCATAGATGGCAAAAAAGACAGTAAAAAAATTAAGGTTTTGAAGTGTCTGTCCTATATCTGAGAGCTGTAATACAATTTAGGGTGGAAAAAATATATATATATTATTTAGACCCATGTTTCGTCACGTTGTTTTTGGCACATTTGGCCCCCTATTCACTTTTTGCCATTTTTACAGCCCAGTACTGTGTTACCTTCAGACAACTCCCCTGAAGCTTGGGTGCATATAGCAGAACAAACGACACCTTAGTGTTTGTGAGCGTTTCCCCTTTCGATTTGTATTTTTATTTAATTTTTAATTTTATTGAAGAAATATTAGTTTGTAGCTCCAATGGTTCGGTCTGGGCAGTCGGCTTTGTGAGAAGACCTCTTCGAAATGAGGAATCAGTGACAGAGAGTTCAGACGACTGCCGTAAAGCATCTGGATGTCGTACAGCCCGGTACTAGATTACCTTCAGATGACTCCCCTGAAGCTTGTATGCGTCGCAGAGCAGAACAACCTGTCTGCTCTGTCGTGTTCGTGAAAGTCTCCCCTTTCGGGTTTTACAGACGATTTTGTGACAATTTTCTTGTCCGTATCCTCTCATGTAAAAAATAAGGCCGCTTTCACAAGCCCCACGTTATGGAATAGGCACAAACTTTATATTGGCAGACAGAGGGGATTGAGGCATTAGAAGAAAACAAACACATTTGTTGTTTCATCATAGTGGTCTCTGACTTGTGGTCAGACACGCTCCGGTGGAACAAACTTAAACTTGCGCCTTTTTTCAATTCTGAATTGAATGTCATTAAGAAAACAGAAAGGTGTCTCAATGTATTTTTTTTAACAAACATCCTTTCTGAATTTAAAAGTAATCCAAGAAGTGATCATCTAGTTTTTCAAAAAGTATCTGTAATCTGACTGACCAGTTACACCAGGAGGAGACCCCTAGGGAGGGACCGACCAGTTAAACCAGGAGAGGGACCGACCAGTTAAACCAGGAGGTTAACCCCTAAAGAGGGACCGACCAGTTAAACCAGGAGAGGGACCGACCAGTTAAACCAGGAGGTTAACCCCTAAAGAGGGACCGACCAGTTAAACCAGGAGGGAGACCCCTAGAGAGGGACCAGAGGTAAACCAGGAGGGAGACCCCTAGAGAGGGACCAGAGGTAAACCGAGAGGGAGACCCATATAGAGTGACCGTAATGGAACCATGACCCCAACAGAGGGACCGCAATGAAAACATGACCCTAGAGAGGGACCGCAATGAAAACATGACCCTAGAGAGGGACCGCAATGAAAACATGACCCTAGAGAGGGACCGCAATGAAAACATGACCCTAGAGAGGGACCGCAATGGAACTATGACCCCTAGAAAGGAACCGCAATGGAACCACAACCCCTACAGAGGGACCGCAATGGAACAATGACTCCTAGAGAGGGACCGCAATGGAACAATTAGTCTAAAGAAGGTCCGCAATGGAACCATGAGTTTAGAGAGTGACAGCAATGGAACCACAATCCCTAGAGAGAGACCACAATGGAATCTCAACCCCTAGAAAAGGGCCGCAATGGAACCATGACCCTAGAGGGACCGCATTGGAGGCAAGTGTGTGTGCATGCGTGTTATAGGTAAGAGTGTGGTCCCGTGTGTGCAACCATGTGTGAGCCTGTGTGTGTGTGCAGGGTCGAATAGGTTACTTTTTAAATGTAATCCGTTACAGTTACTAGTTACCTGTCCAAAATTGTAATCAGTAACGTAACTTTTGTATTACCCAAACTCAGTAATGTAATCTGATTACTTTCAGTTACTTTTTGATTACTTTCCCCTTAAGAGGCATTAGAAGAATAGAAGAAGGATCTATCAAACGCTTTTGGTGTGTCATCGTAGTGGTCTCTGACTTGTGTACAGACTTGATCAGGTGGAACAAACTCAAATGTGCACCTTTTTTCAAAGCTGAATTGAATGCCATTGAGAAAACAGAAATGTGTCATAATGTATTTTTTCACAAACATCCTTCCTGAATTTTAAGTAACTGTCCAGTGTTTCCAGATTTCTATCAAATATGACGTCTTAATTTAGTACAATATGAGTGAAATTGTTTTCTTTCCATTTTTTATAAATGATTAAGTATGTTAAAAATGAGCTTTTATGTGTTGGAATGGTGTGGGCGTACCACAACAACAGAATGGTGTGGGCGTATACAGGTCCCAAAAAAATATGAACGCAAGTAGACTGCTGATTGGCCAGCTCATCCTACTCAGGAGTATGACATCATCCTCTTTGAGGAAATACCAATTATTTTTTTAAAGGTCTGTTTGAGATACATGTTTATATCAGACCCTTTTATTTTCCTAGAAGAACAAGACCAGTGTGCCCACTATCTCCTTATTTATTTGTTCTTGCTGTTGAACCTTTTCAAATTAATGTTATTTATCAAATGCTTCTTAAATAGTGAAATGCTTACTTACGGACCCTTCCCAACAAGGGAAATAACAGACAAATAACATGAGGAAGAAGTAACGATAGCTTGGCTATACACACACGGGGTACCAGTACCGAGTCAATGTGCAGGTGTACGAGGTAATTGATGCAGATTGATTGAAGCTCAATGTTAAATTCAAATCTGCCTACCATTATATCTAAACCAATATGACATCAATGTTGATGAAAATTTGCAAATCAACTGGATATAGATCAATTACATGGAACGACCTGGGGTCCCAATGGAGAGGTTTGAGAACCACTACTCTACTGTACTGTGCTGTCCAAACTTGTGAAACATGTCTATGATTGGTTCAGATTTTGTCTGGACCAGAACAAAAATCAACGTCCGTGGACGAAATTCCCTAAAAACACGAATTAGGTTAAGGTTAGGGTAAGCGCAAATACTGTCCTAACCTGCTACAAAAAGTAACTTGTATCTAAGTGGGGTGTTTCTAGCGAGTCCCGTCCGTGGAACATTGAAATCGCACCAAACAAAGAAAAGAAACAAGATGCGCAATTGACATCGGCATAGGTCCCATTTAGTGGGAAGTAGCCATCAAGAAGTAAAAAACGAGAGGAGGGTCTGGGGGGGGACTCCCCCTTATTTTGTTTTCTTTTTTATTTCCAAATGCTCACTGAGCCAACTTATTAAGTACTTTGAGAGTCACTTAAGGGAACTGGTATGTGCTTAATGTAAAGCAGCTGTTGGCTCATTTTCCCGATAGCGATTGAACTTAAGGTTACAAGTGTGTTAATGATGCATCGTTTCTAGAACGGCCGATGAACTCAAATGCCTTTCCCAAAACACCACGTAGGGAGAACTTTCAATAAGTGTGTTGTTAGAGCATGTGTCGATACTAATATTTTCAAAGGAAAAGCAGCACTGCTCTTGGATCAGTGTTCTCAGTTCAAATCTAACCTTAACATAAGATACAGACAACGGACCAACTCCTAGAAATAAATGATCACCTAAATCAAATATTTGGCACGTCACTGCGCACGTTGTTAGGCCTACAAATTATGAAATTGAGGCAAAAATTAGATGACAGCCTACAATTAGCAAACTAGAACTCAACTGATTGAACATGAATTTCATTTAATTATGATTTAAATATATACAGTGAAGGAAAAAAGTATTTGATCCCCTGCTGATTTTGTACGTTTGCCCACTGACAAAGACATGATCAGTCTATAATTTTAATGGTAGGTTTATTTGAACAGTGAGAGACAGAATAACATCAAAAAAATCCAGAAAAACGCATGTCAAAAATGTTATAAATTGATTTATATTTGAATGAGGGAAATAAGTATTTGACCCATCTGCAAAACATGACTTCGTACTTGGTGGCAAAACCCTTGTTGGTAATCACAGAGGTCAGACGTTTCTTGTAGTTGGCCACCATGTTTGCACACATCTCAGGAGGGATTTTGTCCCACTCCTCTTTGCAGATCTTCTCCAAGTCATTAAGGTTTCGAGGCTGACATTTGGCAACTCGAACCTTCAGCTCCCTCCACAGATTTTCTATGGGATTACGGTCTGGGCCACTCCTTTGTTGCCTTGGCCGTGTGTTTTGGGTCATTGTCATGCTGGAAAACCCATCCACTAACCATTTTCAATGCCCTGGCTGAGGGAAGGAGGTTCGCACCCAAGATTTGACGGTACATGGCCCCGTCCATCGTCCCTTTGATGTGCTGAAGTTGTCCTGTCCCCTTAGCAGAAAAACACCCCCAAAGCATAATGTTTCTACCTCCATGTTTGACGGTGGGGATGGTGTTCTTGGGGTCATAGGCAGCATTCCTCCTCCTCCAAACACGGCGAGTTGAGTTGATGCCAAAGAGCTCGATTTTGGTCTCATCCGACCACAACACTTTCACACAGTTCTCCTCTGAATCATTCAGATGTTCATTGGCAAACTTCAGACGGGCCTGTATATGTGATTTCTTGAGCAGGGGGACCTTGCGGGCGCTGCAGGGTTTCAGTCCTTCCCGGCGTAGTGTGTTACCAATTGTTTTCTTGGTGACTATGGTCCCAGCTGCCTTGAGATTATTGACAAGATCCTCCCATGTAGTTCTGGGCTGATTCCTCACCGTTCTCATGATCATTGCAACTCCACGAGGTGAGATCTTGCATGGAGCCCCAGGCCGAGGTAGATTGACAGTTATTTTGTGTTTCTTCCATTTGCGAATAATCGCACCAACTGTTGTCACCTTCTCACGAAGCTGCTTGGCGATGGTCTTGTAGCACATTCCAGCCTTGTGTAGGTCTACAATCTTGTCCCTGACATCCTTGGAGAGCTCTTTGGTCTTGGCCATGGTGGAGAGCTTCTGTGGACAGGTGTCTTTTATACAGGTAACAAACTGAGATTAGGAGCACTCCCTTTAAGAGTGTGCTCCTACTCTCAGCTCGTTACCTGTATAAAAGACACCTGGGAGCCAGAAATCTTTCTGATTGAGAGGGGGTCAAATACTTATTTCCCTCATTAAAATGCAAATCAATTTATAAAATTTTTGACATAAGTTTTTCTGGATTTATTTGTTGTTATTCTGTCTCTCACTGTTCAAATAAACCTACCATTAAAATTATAGACTGATCATTTCTTTGTCAGTGGGCAAACGTACAAAATCAGCAGGGGATCAAATACTTTTTTCCCTCACTGTAGGCCTATTGTAGCGGGTGATTTGGACAGAGTCAGGCGCAGTAGGTGTAAATCACAGAATAATGGTTTATTCGGCCAACCCAGCGGTTCGCAGCAATGCATAAAACATCTACAGTGCGACTTAGCGGCGCACTGGGGAAAACAAAACACACAGGTGAATATCCCGGCGATAAAGTACATATTCCTCCACCGAGCTATCGACACCTCCACATGGAAACAATCACACACAAAGACATGGGGGACAGAGGGAATACTTATACAGGGACTGAAGAGGGGATATGAACCAGGTGTGTGTAAAAAACAAGACAAAACAAATGGAATAATGAGAAGAGGAGCGGCAGTGGCTAGAAGGCCGGTGACGACGAACGCCGAAGCCTGCACGAACAAGGAGAGGAGGCAGCTTCGGAGGAAGTCGTGACACCTATGTAGCCTACTGTATTTATCTTTTAATGCAGTCATTTCGGTTTTCATTTTAAGAATATTTTTACCCTTTGCTTGTTTATAATAATTTGACATTGGCAAAGACATTGGCAACTTTGTATTGTAGTCAACTTCGTTCTGAAGTTATCGGCGGTCACAAAGAGACAGATAAACATCTTGATTCTATGTTTAGCAGAGATATTTTTTAAAACATTTTTTCAGTAATCAGTTACATTCCAACCCTGTGCGTGTCTGCCCTGTTAATGTGAGGACATGAAATCACAACCCACCATCACATCAGTTGAACTCTTAGGCAATTTGCAGCAAATTTTATTAGTTCAGAAAAACACAGTACAGGGGTGTTTCATGTGCATTCTCACTCCAAACACTATCTCTATATAATGTATTTATATATACTATACCTCCCACACCCCTGGTAGTTTGAAATACCAAAAAACAGAATGGGGAATATTAGCAGCAAAACAACAACACAATGAATCTCATCACATGCGACCTCAAGTTGAAATACTCCAAATAAACTAAAAGAAAGGGTATATGCACTATTTTATTTTACCATACTATTCCCTTGAGAGTGCACTATTTTATTTTACCATATTATTCCCTAGATAGTGGACTACTTCAACCACTGTCTAGGGAATGGGGTGTAATTTGAGATGCAGATTTCCTGAAATGATTGGTGAGGTCTCTGTGTTTGTGGGGTCTCCTTACTAAACTGGGTTAGTCTACTATTGCTTTAAGTCACTACAGAATACACAGACAATAAGGATATATGTGCAACTAGAGCATGTAACTTACAGTCATAGGGGTTGGATGAGCAGTATTCGGTGGGATAAGTATGCATGGGTCTAATGTTAAATCCAAGTTGTATTTTTTTGTATCCAAAAATCCATGTTGCCAGCATACTTCTACTGCTACCTCCTTAGTATATGGTAAGTAAGCCATTATTATGAGCCGTCCTCCACTCAGCAGCCTCCTGTAGCTGGTATGGATATTGGGTCACACATTGTTTATGGGATGTGCTAAAAGGGACTGTCAACTTAGCCTATAGCTCTTGTCAGGAATTAGGTCACTAGGGTTTTGAAAGTGGAGCGCAGAATTGTTTACTTAAAGAGATTCTCCGGTACTTTTGTATACTTTTTAGTCAGTAGTTCTGAAAGTAGCTCTTTCTCTCGCTCTGCTGTGTGTGCACCTTTGGTAGCTGTCACTCAAATGGTGAGGGGCTGAAGTTTGTTGGCTAGAACTCGAATTGCTAGAGGGCTGGCCCACGTGGGGGAATATGTAGAGAAAATGGCGCAGCACAGCTTCCAGAAAAACAGTAACTTTCAAACTAGGGATTTTGTGGCTAATTGAGGTAAGACAGTAATTCTGCTCATAGATTATGCATGTATGAACTACACATTGACACATCCTGCCCAAAGAGGGAGAAAAAACAACACTTAGTAGTCACCAAAGTTCCGGAGCATGGCTTTAAGACATCTCAGACCCACTTTATATACCCCATCTAGAATCCATGATTAATTCCATTCAGAACCACAATAACCAAGACAGGCTTTCATCACATCATCCATTCAGTCACAGTAGCACTATGTTCTTGAAAATCCTCCAATATTTGGTTGCCTTTAGGGGGAGAAGTGGAATGGGATCTGGTTTACAAAGAACTAAGATGACTACAGCCCAGGTTTTAAATAGGGCCATCTCTGATTGGATACAACTAGTTATCAAGCGTCTCAGTCGGAGTGCTGATCTAGGATCAGGTCCTCTCCATACTGTTCTTTCTATCTCTCTCCTCTCTCTTCTATCTCTCTCTCTCTCACTCGCCTCCCTCCCTCTCATCTCTTCTTTCTTTCTCCCTTTCTTTCTCTTTCTATCTCTCTCTCTTTCTATCACTCTCTCTTTCTATATCTTTCTCTCTCTCTCTTTCGCTTTTCTCTATTGAGCTTTTCCTTCAAGTCTGTCTGTCTCACGTCCTTATGTCATACATACATCCACCCCCCTCTCTCTCTCTCTCTCTCTCTCTCTCTCTCTCTCTCTTTCTTTCTCTTTCTATCTCTCTCTCTTTCTATCTCTCTCTCTTTATATCACTCTCTTTCTATCTCTCTCTCTCTCTCTCTCTCTCTCTTGAGCTTTTCTCTGTTGAGCTTTTCCTTCAAGTCTGTCTGTCTCACGTCCTTATGCCATACATCCATCCACCTCTCTCTCTCTCTCTCTCTCTCTCTCTCTCTCTCTCGCTCTCTTTCTTTCTCTCTCCATCTCTCACCCTCTCTCTGCCAGTCAGTCTGTCTGTCTCTGTGTAAACTGAGGGTTTTTAGATCAGGTCACGTATCGGTGCTGGCACATGGTCCAGAGACGTTATCAAGTGTTTATTTAAGGACCAGAGGGTCTCAGGTTACAGCAGAAGGAACTCTACACCACTGAATACAAGAATACAACATTCAGCTACTACTAGGTGACCAAGACCTTTTATAAAAATATTTCCCTAAAAGCTCTTCTTCAGGGACAGACTGGCTCAGGCATTTCGAACACACCGGACAGTTATCTATCAGTCAGTTAACTTTATACTCTCTTTCCTGGCTGGTTATCTGACCATCTCTTGATTGATATTGATATTGTATGTACCCTGTGGAGTTTCTAATGGTTACATAAGTACAACTGAGTTTTCTGTCCGTCTGTCGATCGATCTCGGCGCGGGCTAACTGCCAGTCACCGGGAGGTGTTAACCACGGTAACCATGGTTACTGCTGTAAGGCGTCATCTCATGAGGTCAGAGCCGCTGAGTCGAGCGATCGGATGTCTGGCCTACATCGGAAGAGAAAGGAAGAGAGATATAGAGTCCTCTAAAACTAACTAATTACAGCTGTCTAAAACATGAGCTAGTAACTCTGCCTTTCTTTTTGAGGATACCACAAAAACACACACACAGAGAGAGAGAGAGAGAGAGAGAGCGAGAGAGAGAGAGAGAGAGAGATGTTAAGTGAATGAAAGAGAGCTGGAAATATAGTGTGTGTTTTTTTATATGTCGTGTGTGGCAGCCAGCTGTTTAATTTCAGGGAAGAAGATGTGTTTGTTCTGTCAGAGGACTTTGTTATCCATTTTCAAGGGGACAGTTTTCCTCTCTCTTGGGGTTTGGGGGGCATGGAGATGTGCGTCTGTGCGGGGGGGCGTTTGGGAGGGAGAATGCAGGGGGGATTTATCAGGATATCTGCAAAGGTGGTGGTGACTGGGGTTATTGGTCATGCTAGATTATAAATTCTGTTTAACATCTTCTCTCCTCCCCTCCCCTCCCATCTCCTCTCCTCCCATCTCCTCTCCTTTCTTCTCTCCCCTCCTCCCCTCTCCCTCTCTCACAGTGAGGATATGGGTTGGTATTATTATTTGCGATGACAAAATTCCTGCTTGCCTCTCCCCTCCCTTCGTCCCCTTCTCCACCCTCACACCACCCATCCTCCTCAAGCACTCTTTTTCTGTTCTGCGGAAAGTTTTTCTTTTTTTTTGTTCAATTTTCTGTCTTTCTTCTCCTTCTGTCACTCTACTTCTTGTTCTTCTTGAAGCGTCTGAACTGGTTCTGGATGGCGAGCGCTGCTTTCTCCGTCTCCGGCGCTTCCAGGTCGATGTCCACCTCCTCTTCCTCCTCCCCAGTCGCTGGGGCCTTGGAGTCAACCGCCTTCTCTGGAGTGGACAAATCAAAAAGGCATTGATTTAAAAAGGGGCAAGGGGACATGGAACAAACATGTGTACAGACACACGCACTAGCGCCATTCCCACACGTTTGGCCTGGCCATTATGGACAGGAAAGTGGTTGTGTTTGGGGTGACTTAGTGTGTTAGTGTCTCTGCATCGGGCTGCTGTAGTTTACAGACCTGGGTTCAAACACTATTTAAAATCTGTCAAATACTTTAAGTGTTTGCTTTAGCCTGCCTGGAGTGGCAGCTGGGAAGGGTGTGTAATTTTGTGATTATTCTGTCGGTTCCATTGCGCAGAGAGAGAGAGAGAGAGAGAGAGAGAGAGAGAGAGAGAGAGAGAGAGAGAGAGAGAGAGAGAGAGAGAGAGAGAGAGAGAGAGAGAGAGAGAGAGGTCGTGTCGATGGAGGATAAAAACAAAGAATGAATGAGGGGCCAAATATGGAGGCGCAGTCGCCCCAAAAATGTATCCCAGGCTGCCCCAAAAAGTTATCCCAGTCTGCGTCCCAAATGGCACAATTTCACCTTTTTAGTGCACTACTTTTGTCCAGGGCCGATAGGGCACAGGGTGCCATTTGGTATACAGCCCCAGTGGATTGAAACATGGGGCCAAATATGGACACTTAGATCATGCATTCACCTGAAGAAGAAAAAATAGCCAGAGAAGGAGATAGAGACAGAGACCAAGTTCACATAGTGTGCAGTCTAAATACACAAACTGTGAGACCTTTGTTGTCCGACGCAGGCGCCTGGCTGCTGTCTGGGTTCCCAGTGGATCTGAGCTGCAGAGAGGAAGAGAAGAAGAGATCAATTACAACAGAATGCTTCAACTAAAACACAGTATCAGTAGTATCAACTACGTAACCAGTATCAACTACATAACCAGTATCGACTTCGTAATCAGTATCAGCAGTATCAACTACATAACCAGTATCGACTACATAACCAGTATCGACTACGTAACCAGTATCAGCAGTATCAACTACATAACCAGTATCGACTACTTAACCAGTATCAACAACGTAACCAGTATCAGCAGTATCAACTACATAACCAGTATCGACTACATAACCAGTATCAGCAGTATCAACTACATAACCAGTATCGACTACGTAACCAGTATCGACTACGTAACCAGTATCAGCAGTATCAACTACATAACCAGTATCGACTACATAACCAGTATCAGCAGTATCAACTACATAACCAGTATCGACTACATAACCAGTATCAGCAGTATCAACTACATAACCAGTATCGACTACATAACCAGTATCAACTACATAACCAGTATCAGCAGTATCAACTACATAACCAGTATCACCTACATAACCAGTATCAACTACATAACCAGTATCGACTACATAACCAGTATCAACTACATAACCAGTATCAGCAGTAACAACTACATAACCAGTATCGACTACATAACCAGTATCAGCAGTATCAACTACATAACCAGTATCGACTACATAACCAGTATCAGCAGTATCAACTACATAACCGGTATTGACTACATAACCAGTATCAACGACATAACCAGTATCGATTACATAACCAGTATCGACTACATAACATGTATCAGCAGTAACACCTTTATCAGCAACACAACTAGTGCCAACTACAGTTAACTGCCAAAATAAAGGAAACATCAACATAAAGTGTCTTAATTGGGCTTTGGGCCACCATGAGCCACCAGAACAGTTTCAATGCGCCTTGGAATAGATTCTACAAGTGTCTGTAACTCTATTGGAGGGATGCAACACCATTCTTCCATGAGAAATTCCATCATTTGGTGTTTTGTTGATGTTGTGGTAGAAAACACTGGCTCATGCTCAGCTCCAAAATCTCCATTACGTGTTCAATTGGGTTGAGATCTGGTGACTGAGACACACACGCGCACACACACACACACATGCACACACACATGCCTAATTAACTCAGGAACCTCAACTGTGTGGAAGCACTTTCTTTCAATATACTTTGTATCCTTCATTTACTCAAGTGTTTCCTTTATTTTGGCAGTTACCTGAACATGACCTATGTCGCTGCCAGTATTAACTGCCTGAATACAAGGGCCACGTATGAAGACAGAGAGTCCTCTTGGAGTTGGTAACAGGAGTGTCTGTGAGAGTAACATCCCCAGAGACACAACGGGACCAGAGAACAGAGATGGTTTAACAGTTCAGGAGAATGTGTTTTTTTTTTCTCTCCTTTTCCCTTTAGTCTCTTTAGTGTGTGTGTGTGTACGTGCAAGTGCCTGCAAGTGTGTGTGTGTGAGTGTGAGACCCTTTCCCTCAAGCACATTTAAAGACACCAGACCGCCGTGGCTGACCCCTCCCTGTGTGTGACAAGTGACCTAATTTTATGATCTCTCTTTCTCATCTCCCCTCTCTTTCATTTCCCATTTTGCTCTCATTATCTCTCTCTCTCCCTCTCTCATACTCAACTGCCTCTCTCATCTCCCGCTCTCTCTCTCTCTCTCTCTCTCCCTCTCTCGTACTCATCTGCCTCGCTCTCTCTCATCTCCCTCTCTCTCTCTCTCATCTCCCTCTCTCTTTCTGTCTTTTTCTGTTTGAAGGTCTCCTTATTAGAAGTACTGCGCTGATGTGCATACGTCTGGGACGGGGAGAAAGACAGAGAGAGACATAAGGTGGAGAGGGTGGATACAGAGAGATAGTATATCTGCAAAAGAGAAAGAGAGATCAACTGTGTGTGTGTGTGTGTGTGTGTGCATGTACGTGTGTGTATTGTGTCCCTGCGTAACCCCAACGTCCTCATTGCGCTTTGAGATGCAGGCACGAAATGGCCCGTGCATAAAACAATCTCCAGCTAAGCGTGAGGTGCAAATATGAGGCCTGCCACTCCAGGCTTAATTATCAGCCTTAGTGATTAAATAAAATAATAATTAGTGTGGGATAAAAATACATTGGAGACTAAATGACAAAGACTGAGTTTGTGTATCATTGAGAGAGAGAAAGAGAGAGAGAGAGGGAGAGAGAGAGATTGAGACAGAGAGAGACAGCGAGAGGGAGAGAGACAGAGAGAGAGAAAATCTAAGCGTTGGTTAGAAAGAGAGTAAGAGCGGATATACAGAGGCTTTCAGACAGCATTAAATCGGCCTTTCAATGAAAAAGCACAGCTCTCATCAAAACATCACCGCTCTATTCCTCTATTCCCCTCTCACCCACTCTCCAAATCACTGTCAGCGCTGCGGCGGATGAGAGAGGGAAGGAGGGGGGAGGGGGGAAGGGTAATAGCAAGTGTGAAAGAGACACAGGATGGTTAGCTGAAAAGATTTGGCATGGGTACCTCAGATCCTCAAAAGGTTCTACAGCTGCACCATCGAGAGCATCCTGACTGGTTGCATCACTGCCTGGTATGGCAACTGCTTGGCCTCCGACCACAAGGCACTACAGAGGGTAGTGCGTATGGCCCAGTACATGACTGGGGCCAAGGTACCTGCCATCCAGGACCTCTATACCAGGCGGTGTCAGAGGAAGGCCCTAAAAATTGTCAAAGACTCCAGCAACCCTAGTCATAGACTTTTCTCTCTGCTACCGCACGGCAAGCGGTACCGGAGCGCCAAGTCTAGGTCCAAAAGGCTTCTTAACAGCTTCTACCCCCAAGCCATAAGACTCCGCTTGCCGGACTATTTGCATTGTCCCCCCCCCTGTGCCCCCGCACATTGACTCTGTACCGGTACCCCCTGTATACAGCCTCACTATTGTTATTTTACTGCTTTTATTTTTTACTTATCTATTGTTTACTTAACACTTATTGTTCTTAAAACTGCATTGTTGGTTAAGGGCTTGTAAGTAAACATTTCACTGTAAGGTCTACACCAGTTGTATTCGGCGCATGTGACAAATACAATTTGATTTGATTTGATTTGAAGAGTGAAAAGCACCCTTGGCTTTGGAACGCATATCTGCAACAATACAATAATGTTATATTATCCGTCTGTCTGTGCTATAGGGCTTAAGCTGACAGCCATTATCTAGTATAAATATACTTTACATTGAAATAGACACCGATATAGATTTGAACCAGTATTACAGCGTATGACATAACACTCTGGTCTGTCACTGTCACTAAGCTTTATGTTCAATATCCTCCATCTATTATCTATCGTTCTCTTCTTGTCATCCCCCCTTTTTGCCCTCTCTCTCTTCCTCTCTCTGACTGACACACACACACACACACACACACACATACACACTGCCTGGAGGCAATGGTTGTCTCTCTATGCTGTTGTTCCTCTCACACTCTCAGAGGGGAGAGAAACTGACACACAAAGCAGGAGAGGAGAGGGGCTTGAGTGAGAAAGAGAGGAGGGAGAAAGAAAGAAAGAAAGAAAGAAAGAAAGAAAGAAAGAAAGAAAGAAAGAAAGAAAGAAAGAAAGAAAGAAAGAAAGAAAGAAAGAAAGAAAGAAAGAAAGAAAGAAAGAGAGAAAGAAAGAAAGGGAGAGAGGGAGAGAAGACAGGGGGGCTTGAGAAGAAAAGCAGGCATCTGGAGGTGGGATTGAATGACGAGCTGAGAGAGAGAGAGAGAGAGCGGGCACAGGGAGAGGGAAAGAGACAACTCACACGATAAACACATTCCCACTGTGAATAAACCTCTGTTTTACCTCCCTTCCTCCTACCCCCCCACCCTCTCTTACATTCTCATCTTTACATGGATGCCTGGCTAACACTCAAGTGAGGATGGCACACTCTCTCCCTCCCTGCTTGTCAAGGATTTCTTAGTTATTTGTAGCTGTTAATGCCGTAACCCATGAATATGGACATGAAGCAAAGAGAGAGAAAGCTAGGGAGAGGAGGGGGGAGGGAAAGGTGAAACGAGGGAGGGAGAGAGGGGTGCGAGACAGATTGCCTGGGAGCTGCTGTAGGTGATGGAGAGAGAGAAATTGAGAGAGAGAGAAAGAGGGAGAGAGAGGCAGAGAAAGTGGAGAAAGGAGGGAGGGAGACAGGAGATGAAGATTCCTACCTATTGAGACAAACGGTTGGGAAAATGGTGTCGAGGGACAGACAGATATAGCTTAATATACACACGGCCAACACGCTTCATCCAGTCAAGCTTTCTATTCTAGGAATATACAGTGGGGGAAAAAAGTATTTAGTCAGCCACCAATTGTGCAAGTTCTCCCACTTAAAAAGATGAGAGAGGCCTGTAATTTTCATCATAGGTACACGTCAACTATGACAGACAAAATGAGAAAAATTTTTCCAGAAAATCACATTGTAGGATTTTTTATGAATTTATTTGCAAATTATGGTGGAAAATAAGTATTTGGTCAATAACAAAAGTTTCTCAATACTTTGTTATATACCCTTTGTTGGCAATGACACAGGTCAAACGTTTTCTGTAAGCACAATTGGTGGCTGACTAAATACTTTTTTTCCCCACTGTACCATGTCAATTCATCAAGGTTTCATTAGTCTTCTACTGTACAGTGCCTTCGGAAAGTATTCAGACCCCTTGACTTTTTCCACATTTTGTCACGTTCGAGCCTTATTCTAAAATGGATTAAATTATAATTTTTCCTCAGTAATCTACACACAATACCCCATAATGACAAAGTGAAAAGATGTTTTTATAAATGTTTGCTAATTTATAAAAAATGAAAAACAGAAATACCTTTTTTACATAAGTATTCAGACCTTTTGCTATGAGACTCAAAATTGAGCTCAGGTGCATCCTGTTTCCAATGATTATCCTTGAGATGTTTCTACAACTTGTGTGGTAAATTCTATTGATTGGACATGATTTGGAAAGGCACACACCAGTCTATATAAGGTCCCACAGTTGACAGTGCACGTCAGAGCAAAAACCAAGCCATGAGGTCGAAGGAATTGTCCGTAGAGCTCCGAGACAGGATTGTGTCGAGGCACAGATCTGGGGAAGGTACCAAAAAATGTCTGCAGCATTGAAGGTCCCAAAGAACACAGTGGCCTCCATCGTTCTTATATGGAAGAAGTTTGGAACCACCAAGACTCTTCCTAGAGCTGGCCGCCCGGCCAAACTGAGCAATCGGGGGAGAAGGGCCTTGATCGGGGAGGTGACGAAGAACCCAATGGTCACTCTGACAGAGCTCTAGAGTTCCTCTGTGGAGACGGGAGAACCTTCCAGAAGGACAACCATCCCTGCAGCCCTCCACCAATCAGGCCGTTATGGTAGAGTGGTCAGACGGAAGCCACTCCTCAGTAAAAGTCACATGACAGCCCGCTTGGAGTTTGCCCAAAGGCACCTAAACACTCTCAGACCATGAGAAACAAGATTATCTGTTCTGATAAAACCAAGACTGAACTCTTTGGCCTGAATGCCAAGCGTCACGTCTGGAGGAAACCTGGCACTATCCCTACGGTGAAGCATGGTGGTGGCAGCATCACGCTGTGGGGATGTTTTTCAGCGGTAGGGACTGGGAGACTAGTCAGGATCGAGGCAAAGATTGAGGAAAGTACAGAGAGATCCTTAATGAAAACCTGCTCCAGAGCGCTCAGGACCTCAGACTGGGGCGAAGGTTCACCTTCCAACAGGACAACAACACACAGCTAAGACAATGCCGGACTGGCTTCGGGACAAGTCTCTGAATGTCTTTGAGTGGCCAAGCCAGACCCTGGACTTGAACCCTATTGAACATCTCTGAAGAGACCTGAAAATAGCTCTGCAGCAATGCTCCCATCCAACCTGACAGAGCTTGAGAGAGAAGAATGGGAGAAACTCCCCAAATACAGGTGTGCCAAGCTTGACGCGTCATGGCCAAGAATAATTTATTCTCTAATTCCTACCAAATGTTCTTCAACAAAGTACTGAGTAAAGGGTCTGAATACTTATGTAAATGTGATATTTCCGTTTTTTTATTTGTAATAAATTAGCAAAACGTTCAAAATACCTGTTTTTGCTTTGTCATTATGGAGTATTGTGTGTAGATTGATGAGTAAAAAAAAACGATTTAATCAATTTTAGAACAAGGCTATAACAAAATGTGGAAAAAGTCAAGGAGTCTGAATACTTTCCGAAGGCACTGTATGTTAAAAAGCCCTTTCTCTTTCAGTCCCTTACTTCTCACTGTTCGACACTGACACTGTTCAGTACTCAGCTAGCTCGTCCTCAATGTTTTAAATTGAAGACCCTGTGCCTGCATCCCAAATGTCACTCTATTCGCTCTTTAGTGCACTACTTTTGATCAGGGGACTAGTGCACTTAATAGGGAATACGGTTCCATTTGGGATGTATCCTGTTTGCCACTTGACACTGTAAAGATGTTTTTATATTCAAAACTGTCCTACTCAGTGAAATCATTGATGGCATTCTGTGTTCAGCTATCTGTTTGTATGGCCATTCGTCCCAGCTCTATACTGTCTGTGATCATCATTCTGTGTTGGGGTTGCAAAATTCCGGTAACCTTCCCAAAATTAAAAATAATAATAATTATCCCAAAAACCTTTTTTTTGGGAAAGTTACCAGAATTTTGCAACCCTACTCTGTGTTCAGCTATGTGTTAGTATGGCCATTTGGCCCAGCTCTATACTGTATTCATAATCTAGCCGGTTTATGGTGTGGTAAACTCCACCAGCTGTCTGTCTGTCACTCCTCCAGACTTCATACTGGAACGCTGTGTGTAATCCTCACCGCTCCCAACTGCACTTAGCCAGATGGACACACACAAGCACAAGCACGCAAAAACTTGTATCCACCAAGCTGTTTTCTCACTGCTGAAAATGTCATTCTGAGGGACTCCAGTCCTCACTTTTATTTTCCATCCTGAACCACTCTGACTGTCTCTATATGAACCACTGACAACTTGGATGGAAAATTACTGAGGATAATAGCAGACGATATTGCCACTCCTATTTGCCATATCTTCAATCTAAGCCTACTAGAAAGTGTGTGCCCTCAGGCCTGGAGGGAAGCAAAATATTAATTCTGCTACCCAAGAATAGTAAAGCCCCCTTTACCAGCTCAAATAGCTGACCAACCAACCTTTTACCAACCATTAATAAACTTTTGGGGAAAATTGTGTTTGACCAGATACAATGCAATATACTGTAAACAAATTAACAACAGACTTTCTGCCCGCTTTATGGGAAGGACATTCAACAAGCACGGCACATACACAAATGACTGATGATTGGCTGAGAGAAATTGATGATAAAAAGATTGTGGGAGCTGTTTTGTTCGACTTCAGTGTGCCTTTTAACATTATCGATCATAGTCTACTGATGGAAAAACATATGTGTTATGGCTTTACACCCCCTGCTATATTGTGGATAGAAAGTTACCTGTGTAAAAGAACACAGAGAGTGTTCTTTCATGGAAGCCTCGCCAACATAATCCAGGTAGAATCAGGAATTCCCCAGGGCAGCTGTCTAGGCCCCTTAGTTTTTTCAATCTTTACTAATGACATGCCACTGGCCTTGAGTAAAGCCAGTGTGTCTATGTATGCGGATGACTCAACAATAAACACGTCATACACTACAGCGTGTGAAATCACTGCAACACTTAACAAAGAGTTTCAGAATGGGTGGCAAGGAATAAGGTAGTCCTAAATATTACAAAAACTAAAAGCATTGTATTCGGGACAAATCATTCACTAAACCATAAACCTCAACAAAATCTTGTAATAAATAATTAGGATATTGAGCAAGTTGAGGTGACTAAATTGCTTGGAGTAACCCTGGATTGTAAACTGTCATGGTGAAAACATGTTGATACAACAGTAGCTAAGATTGGGAGAAGTCTGTCCATAATAAAGTGCTGCTCTGCCTTTTGAACAACATTATGAACAAGGCAGGTCCTACAGTCTCTAGCGTTGTCGCACCTGGACTACTGTTCAGTCGTGTGGTCAGGTGCCACAAAGATAGACCTCGGAAAAGTACAATTGGCTCAGAACTGGGCAGCATGGCTGGCCCTTAAATGTACAAGGACAGCTAACATTAATAATATGCATGTAAATCTCTCATGGCTCAAAGTGGAGGAGAGATTGACTTCATCACTACTTGTTTTTGTAAGAAGTGTTGACATGCTGAATGCACCGAGGTGTCTGTTTAAACTACTAGCACACAGCTCGGTGTCACGAACCTTGAGAGACGAGACCAAGGTGCAGCGTGGTATGCGAACATGTTTTTTAAACTCAATAAACATAAACAAAACAATAAACAACATAACGTGAAGTCCTCAGGCTATACACGTACAAGCCTAAACACGGAACAAGATCCCACAACCCAGGCAGGAAAACTGGCTGCCTAAGTATGATCCCCAATCAGAGACAACGAGCGACAGCTGCCTCTGATTGGGAATCATACCCGGCCAAACACAGACGTATAACAACTAGACTCTAAACATAGATATACAACAACATAGAACTAAACATGCACACCCTGACCAAACTAACTAGAGTTTTATAGGTCAGGGCGTGACACTCGGACACCCATGCATCCCCCCAAGACATGCCACCAGAGGTCTCTTCACAATCTCCAAGTGAAAAACAGAATATGGGAGGCGTACAGTACTACATAGAGCCATGACTACATGGAACTCTATTCCACATCAGATAACTGATTCAAGCAGTAGAGTCAGATTTAAAAAACAGATAAAAATACACCTTATGGAACAGCAGAGACTGTGAAGAGACACACACAGGCACAGACACACATACACATGATGAGACACACACTGTATACACATGTACACATGGATGCTGTATTGTAAATATGTGATAGTGGAGTAGTGGCCTGAGGGAACACACTAATTGTATTCAGTAAAGTGCTATGAAATGTTATGTCATGTAAAATGTTTAATTGTTTATAACTGCCTTAATATTGCTGGACCCCAGGAAGAGTAGCAGCTGCCTTGGCAGCAGCTAATGGGAATCCTTAATAAATACAAATACTTCATAGACCAGTTAGTCAACACTCAGTTTATTATGTTTTAACAGGTCTAGCGCTCCATACTTAAGCAATGAAGCAATCAGAGGACAAACTACATGGCCTTGCGTAAGGTAATTCGATATTCAGATATGGAGCATGTTAAGGACGGCAACTCTGATACACTCTCCTCCGCTACTTTATTTATTTACATACAAAATCAAAATAGTCCTTTCTTTTGTATTTATTTTTATCACAACTGGCCGTTATTCTATATCTCTATCTGATGCTGCCATGTCATCAAGTGATCTTCTCTCTCTCTCTCTCTCTCTCTCTCTCTCTCTCTCTCTCTCTCTCCCCCTTTCCCCTCTATCTTTCTCTCTCTTACCCCTCTCTCTCTCTCTACCCCTCTCTCTCTATTCCTCCCCTCTCTTTCTCTCTCTCTCTCCCTCCCCTCTCTCTCCCTCTCTCTAGCTCTCTCTCTCTCTCTCTCTCTCTCGCTCTCCCCTTTCCCCTCTATCTTTCTCTCTCTTACCCCCCTCTCTCTCTCTCTCTACCCTCTCTCTCTCTATTCCTCCCCTCTCTTTCTCTCTCTCTCTCTCCCTCCCCTCTCTCTCCCTCTCTCTCTCTCTCTCTCTCTCCCCTCTATCTTTCTCTCTCTTACCCCTCTCTCTCTCTCTACCCCTCTCTCTCTCTATTCCTCCCCTCTCTCTCTCTCTCTCCCTCCCCTCTCTCTCCCACTCTCTCTCTCTCGCTCTCTCTCTCTCCCCATCTCTCTTTCTTTCCCTCTCTCTCTCTCTCGCTCCAGGCATCAAGATCTGATGATGACTTTCAACCAACGCTCACTACGCTCGCTCTCCAACCAGAAATATCGGCCCTAAATGTAAACTATTTCCAGTTAATGGTTTTATGTAAGTCAGTAAGTAGGTGGATGGAAGAGAATCTATTGGTAACGTACTTCAAAAATCGACTGACACCTGCGAGATAGAGGATTATGTATGCATCCCAAATGGCCGAGAGAGAGAGAGAGAGAGAGAGAGAGAGAGAGAGAGAGAGAGAGAGAGAGAGAGAGAGAGAGAGAGAGAGAGAGAGAGAGAGAGAGAGAGAGAGAGAGAGAGAGAGAGAGAGAGAGAGAGAGAGAGAGAGAGAGAGAGAGAGAGAAAGACAGACAGAGAGAGAGGGAAATAGAGAGAGAGAAAGACAGACAGAGAGAGAGAGAGAGAGAGCACTTTTGTTTACTATCTACTTCACTTGCTTTGGCAATGTTAACACACGTTTCCCATGCCAATAAAGCCCTTAAATTGAAATTGAAATTGAAATTGAATTGAGAGAGAGAGAGAGAGAGAGAGAGAGCGAGAGAGAGGGAAATAGAGAGAGAGAAAGACAGACAAACAGAGAGAGAGAGAGAGAGAGAGAGAGAGAGAGAGAGAGAGAGAGAGAGAGAGAGAGAGAGAGAGACAGAGTGTGCGGTTAAAATTGGCAAAAAACACACACATTTCTTTCCACAGGGCCGTGGGGTGAGACAGGGATGCAGTTTAAGCCCCACCCTCTTCAACATATATATCAACGAATTGGCGAGGGCACTAGAACAGTCTGCAGCACCCGGCCTCACCCTACTAGAATCTGAAGTCAAATGTCTTCTGTTTGCTGACGATCTGGTGCTTCTGTCACCAACCAAGGAGGGCCTACAGCAGCACCTAGATCTTCTGCACAGATTCTGTCAGACCTGGGCCCTGACAGTAAATCTCAGTAAGACAAAAATAATGG